>NC_060279.1:88797279-88911046 GCF_021613505.1 Equus quagga | reverse complement strand
GGGGGTCTGGAGGGGCTGGGCGGGGCTAACTAGCGGTCTGGCTAGATGCGTGGTCTGAGTATTTGAAATCAGGCCGCCGGTGGTCGGGCTGGAGCCGGGAGATGGTGAGGTTGACAGTAGGAAGAGGATGGAGCTGAAATCTGAGTCTAGACTCAACTCGATGGCGGGCTCGGTTTGGGGTCGGTGTTGAAGTTCGGGCCGGCAGGGGTGTGGGGATGGAAGTGGGGATCTGGTTGAGTCCGGGCACTGGAGGTGGGGCTGGAGGTGGCCCCGGCGCGTCGCCCTGGCTGCCAGGTCAGGCCTCACCTGTGCGAGCTGGGCATGCGCATGGCTCCCAGCTCTCCAATCCAGCCCGTATTTGGGTCCCGGTAGGTGAAGATGCGGCCCCCGATCCTGTTGTCTGCCTCCAGGACCGTGACCTGGGGGGTGGGGAGCGGTGAGCAGGGCCCTTCAGCTCCTCCCACTGACCGCCCATGCCACCCTGTGCCAGCCCCCGCCTCCCACCGCCACAGCAGCACAGACCCAGATGAGAGAAGGACCCCTTTCTTTATGGGAAGGGGGGGGGGGGGGGGGGGGGGTGGCAGGAAAACAGAACGTGGGAGCCAGCAGGTACAATAAAACGCCAGATGGCAGCAGGAAGGCTGCGGGCCAGATCGTGGAGGGACTTCCCAGCTCAGGAGTGGGGAGATTTCTCCTACCCCGCCTCTTCTCATTCTTGGATTTCGGTGAGAGCCTTAGTGGTTAGACCTCAGGGGGCACTTCCCCTTGGGTGGAGTTTCCATCTCCACCGACACAAATTCCCCCAGGAGGTTGGAGGAGGTTTCGATGAGAGATTTCCCTCTGGGCTTCACGTCCATTGGAGTGGGCGGTTTCAGGCCTCACGCGCCAGACCACGGGGGACACACAGCCCCCCTTGCCGCCGCCCAGCACCCCACGCCCTCGGCAGGGACCCTGGACTCCCAGCCTGCAGCAGGAAAAACTCAGGATGGACCACAAGCAGCGCTTCTCACCTTGTGTCCGGCATCGCCGAGCACCTTGGCCGCCACCAGCCCGGCCACGCCGGCACCAACCACAATCACCCTCTGGGGCTTCAAGGTACGATTGAGGCCCAAGGTCACAACCTTGAGCAGCTGCTCGTAGTCAGGATCGTGCATGCACTTCTCCACAGGGGACTGGCTGTGGGCAGCATTCCAGTTGAGGGAGGCCGCCAGGCTGAGGAGGAGAGGCACGAGCACGAGGAGGCGCCAGGCTGTGGGAGAGGACGGGGTCAGAGGGCAGGCCGGTGTGGATGTGTGTGGGGGGGAGAAAAGCGGGTTCCGCCTGCCATGTCCCTGTGCCCCCTCCCCTGCTCACTTACCCAACGAGGCCATGACTCGTGGTGGGAGATGAAGTCTGGGTGGGAGGGGAAGCGAGGGCCACTGTGAGGGGGCCTGTGTCCCACCCCAGCCTGAGCCTGTGGGCTGCCCAGCTCCTGTCTCAGCCCCGGCGGCCACCTGTCTCTCTGGATGGGTCCGCTGATCCCGGTTCAAGCAGTTCTTGCTTCTGTGTTCCTTGTCTGCCCCCCACCCCCCGCCGTCCCTGCCCTCCTCTCCCTGTCCCTGCCCTCCTCTCCCTGTCCCTGCCCTCCTCCCCATCCCTGCCCTCCTCCCCGTCCCTGCCTCGCTTGCAGTTTTTATCCAGCTCTCTGCTTTCTTGTCTCTCCTTCTCTTCTCTGGTCCCTCTTTCTCTCATCTCCTGCCCATCTGGCTGTCTGTCTCTGTTCCTCTCTCCTGCACCCCACCTCTGTCTCTATTTCTGTGGGCCCGGGTCTCTCCGCCAGCTCCTCTCTACCTGCCTCTCCGTGGACAGCACACCGCCTCTCTCTTCTGTCCCCTCCACTCGTCTGCCGGGTCCCCCTTCTTTGTCCTTTCACTAGCCAAGCCCCGCCCTCCCCTCTTTTTTGGGAAATGGGGCTGGGGAGAAATGAAACCACTTTCCTCGGTTGCAGGGTCAGGGGCTCAGAGTCTAGTTGAGTCTGGAGGGGGCGCCCGGGGGAAAGGGGCGTCAGGAGGAAGCAAATGAGTCTATTTTCTTCCTCTTGCCCCAAATAGTTCTGGGGGTGGTTGGGAGGCCGGAAATAAATGCTCAGGTAACCATGCCAAGGGCGGGGCCGTCCCCTGACCTGCCCGAGCCCCTGATCGCAGAGTCCCTGTGTCTGCCCTCCTGGGTTCTCTTTGCCTCCTTCATTCCTGGGGCAGGGGTAGGGGGGTCTCTGGTCTCGGGGCTGTGTGTGCCCTGACAGCCTGAGTCTCTGTGTCAGCTGTCCCCACACCCTGACGGGCCCTCGCGGGCTCCGCTCCCTGCCACACGGCCACCCTGAGCCTCAGTGTCCCCCTCCGTGAAGCGGGCACAGCACTGAGTCCCTTGGAGTGGTTGGGGGTGGAAGGGCAATTTGGGGGATTTTTCTTGGGGTGTGAGAGGGGGCACCAGGCCGTTGGTGAGGAGGAAAGCCAGAGGGCAGCAGAGGCTGTAGCACCAGGATGGGAAAGTCCGAACAGTAAATCAGAGAGGGTTGTGGTTTGATGGAGGGGCATATGAGTGACTCAGAAACATATGATGTGACGGCTGAGCGGGAGCCGTGGCCAAGAAGGAAACAAACTCAGCTAGCTAGACAAGACTCAGAGACCGAACGCGAGAGAAAGCAAAGAGCGCGGGTCAGCCGGAACAGCAGCGAGGGGGACTGTCCTGGCGACAGCGCTCCGAGGTGGCCCCAAGCTCATGCTCCGCTCTCACGGTGGACAGAGGAGGAAACTGAGGCTCAGAGATGCCGAGGGGGCCCACAGAGGAGGACCCCAGGACTTGCCCGTGGCCTCGGAGCCGGGAAGGCCCTTCCACGGCAGACCCTGCCTGCCTCCCCCACAACGACCCAGAAGATAAGGAGCGCCACCCTATTATGACCTTACTCGCAGTGACGGCAGCCGCACATGGAGCAGGATTTCTGTCTCATCCCAGACGCCTTGTGAGGGAGGGGGAACCTGGCCCGCAGAGGGAAGGCACGGGCCCGGGTCCCACAGTGGGAAACGGCAGAGCTGGGGACCAGCTGGCCCCGGATCCCCCCAGTCCCCGCTGCCCCCTGCCGAGAGGCCCCTCTGCTTGCTGGCTTCATGGCAATGTCCCCCCAGAGGACGGAACAGAAGTAGCAGGGGAGCAGAAAGGGGTGCAGGCGGCAGAGCCAAGGGGCTCCTGGGTTGTGCGTGGGCGAGGAGGACTGCTCCCCAGAACGGCTGGGCGGGCCCTGCGGGGGGCCCTGAGTCGACCCCCTCGTCTCCCACGCTGGTCTCCTGGACTCCAAGGAAGAGAGGTGCAGGGCAGGCCTCCCCCAAGAGACCCAGGGAGTCAGCGGGGGAGGGGCGCGAGGGAGATGAGCAGGACTCTCCGAGGCGACCCAGAATCGGGAGCCCGCATCGCCCAGGAGAGTAGGGATCCTAACGGGCAGGGCCCGGTCAGTCCCCTTGCTGCTGAGGAAATGACAGGGAGTACTGGTTAGTACCACGTGCCAGACGCTTCCCGCCGCCTCCTTCGTCCACCCCGCTAACAACTCGGACAAGGGGGGTTTTGCCATCCCCATTTTACAGTGGAGAAAACTGAGGCCCAGCTATGTCACCGGCTGAGACGCGGCAGAAGCTGCGTTTGCTCCCGTGGTCTGCGTTCTGAACCACTTTGTGACCAGCATCCAGCTCGAGCTTGCGGACGGGCCGGGTTGGGGTCTCGGCCTCGGTGTTACTGACACCTCGGGGCTGTCTCGGTGGGGGTGTCCTGTGCGTTGTTGAGCAGCATCACTGGCCTCTCCCCACTAGGTGCCAGGAGCACTTGCCCCTCGGGGCGTGACAACCACAAACGTCTCCAGACATTGCCAACCGTTCCCCGGGGGAAGGGGAGGCAAGATTGGCCTGGCGGAGAGCCGCTGGGTGAGGGTTTGGCTGATGCTGGGCGGGACGCCCAAGAACAGCCAGGTGTGTCCAGGACGGAGACCTGGGTGCGGCCAGCGGGAAAAGAAATGCCGGAAGGCCACATGGCAGAGGCTGTGGGGTCAGCAGATAATGAGTAATTTGGGGGCTGCTTTAGTGGAAATAACTGGACCTTCCAGAGTCCTTCCTGATAACACCAGAGACGGGCGTTAGGGCTGAATTTGGGGTATGGACTAGGACGGTTAGTCAGGAAAGAGGGGCTGGGTTAGGTTAGGTTTCCTAGGCTTGGGGTGGGAGACAGGTCACACAGCGAGAAGCGGGGGCGGGGCAGTGGGGGGAAAGGCCTGGGGCTTCCCATCAAATCACGTATTTGTTTGCTTCAGTTCATTTTGGGATAGTCTGGTTTTATGATGGAGTTTCTAGAAAACAACATCAATCCTTCCAGCTAAGAACTGTCTTCAGGGAGAAAACCCTACCCTATTTGGTTTGCTTCTAGAACCACAAGGACGGTTCTGATGGGGTTTAGGTCACGTCGGAAGCAGCCAGAGAGCTGGCCGCAGCCCCCGTGGGCTTCTGTGGCCCGTCAGGGCAGTTGATAGTGACAGCGGTCACAGAGATAGATGTTCGGGGCTAGCACCTTACATACGGTCTTTTCTCTGAGTTGATCCAAAGACCCTGAGCGGTTGGTATTAAAATTTTCACGGAGTCTCAGAGAGGGCAAGGCCCGCCCAGGGGACGCCAGGGGCCCAGGCAGAAGCCAGGAGTCCAAACTTGGGAGGGGGAGGGGGGCAGAGAACAGAGGACACACTTACCTGAGGCCCCCTGATCTCTGGCCTGACCCTGGTCAGGGGTCCCCTTCCCACAGAGCCATCCCGCCTCTCCTTCCCGTTTCCAGAACCCCCGGGCCCTGGGGGGCACTCACTGCATGGCTGGCTCTGGGGGGCTCTCTCAGCACCCATGGCCTTTCCGGTTAGCCCGGCACAGAAGTCATCGTCGGGTGGGCGCAGAACCGGGGTGAACGGGGATGGCTTTGTCCTTGTTAAGCCAGAGGTGCCAGGGTCCTGGTGTGGGGTCAGAGCGGTTGGGAGGCAGTGGAGGGCAGGCCCTCCCTTCTCGAAAGCTTTTTATGGAAGATTTCAAACACATGTCACAACAGAGAGGCAGGATGACCTGAGTGCATTCATTGCCTAGTTGTTCATCTTGTTTCATTCACTTTTTTTCCCTCCCCCACTGGATTAATTTAGACCAAATCCCAGACATGTTATTACTTTGTAGGTAAATACTTCAGGATGTTTTTCTAAAACAGGGGTCGGCAAACTTTTTCTGTAAATATTTGAGTCTTATGGCAACTAGACTTTTGGTGGTGAACATGGTACAGACTATAGTGAAGTCAAAATATAATGACATATGCCTCAAATTTGTTATAAACCAATGTTAGCTCTAAAAGGAAAAACCCTGAAGCTTTTTGGGCCATACGGTCCTCCTCTCCCACTCGACTCTGCCCTACAAGCAGCCACAACGTGGCCAGGAACGGGCGTGGCTGCGTCCCAATAAAACTTTATTAACAAAAACAGGAAATGGGGCCGTAGTTTGCCAACCCCTGCTCTAAAAGATAACAACTTATTTGGTTTTTAAAAAATAAAACGATGATGCCATATTATCGCATTAAAAATGGCATTGAATCAATGTCCACATTTCCCTGATCGTCTCAGAATTTCTTTTTAACAGTTGGTTGGTTTGAATCAAGATTCAAATAAGAGTCCACGCTGTGTTTGCGTGATATTGAGTGTCTTCATCAATCGGTGTCACTTTTGGGTCAGAGGACTTGGGGTCTGTGTCCTAAGAACCAGGGGGTCTCATGTGACTCCATGGCACCCGGCTGGGCCTGAACCTGGCGGAGCAGCAGCCCGGGTCTGGCTTCTGCCTCGGGGAAATCTTCGGAGGCCGTGGGGTGAGCCAGGATGCTCTCTGGAGGGGAGGTGTGTGTGTGGTGGGGGGGTCGCCAGGTGAATCACTGGTGTTTGAAGTGATTCACCTGGAGACCCGGGTGTGTGGGACACTTCAGCCGTGGAACAGGCACAGGGACAGCCTGGGACAGTTAAGTCCAGTTGGGGGCTGGCTGGTGCCCAGAAGCAGAGCTGGCTTCTGAGTGAGGGGTCTCGTTCCTGGGAAGTTCTGCAGAGCGCCACTGTCCTGAGGGTCTGAGGGCAGACTTTCATGGCACCCAGACAATACTGAAGTTGACTGAACACTTGGGAGCAGTGGCGTCTGGAGCTGGCTCCTCCAGGTTCACCAGAGCCCAATGTTTCATTTCCAGGATCTTTTTTTGGTTTGCTTTGCAAGCCCTTATTAAAAAATTATAAATATGTACGGTTTTTATTAAAAACAGTAAATACTCAAAACATCACTTCCTCATTATTTGATTGCATCGTACAATTATATTTACTCTCTTTTTGCTGAGGAAGACTGGCTCTGAGCTAACATCCGTGCCCATCTTCCTCTACTTTATATGTGGGATGACTGCCACAGCATGGCTTGAATTAATTGTATCTGTCTAGTGTGTGCCAGTTCCCCAAATTTGTGTTCGGTGACTTCACGTTGGTGGCTTGCAATCAGCCAGGGTGGGAGGATTTACACCAGGGAAATGGGCCTCCGCTGCCAATCAGGCCTTCCCCCACCACGGAGAGCCGGCTTTTAAAGTCACCAGCACACGGCTGAGGGGGAATCGTTTGTTCAGCCTCCCCTGGGAGACCAAGGCTGCTCTTGCTCTGGGAATCTCTGTTGCAAAGACCTGATTCTTTGGACGCCAAGCTGGCACTTGAAGTAGGGACACCACCCTGGGGAAGGGGGCTGTGCCATCGGGGAGGCAGTCATCTGAGGGTTTCTTTGCGATTAAAAGAAAGCCATCACCCTAAGTCCAAGTGCCACTCTTCTCCCTAAACAGGGAGGAGAAATGCAGTAACAGCTCACTGAGGAGAGATTCACCTTTAAAAGCCTCTGATGCCAAATTTAGTCACCACATTTGCTGTCTTCATATTAATTAATGAGGAGGAAGTTAAGCAGAGGCCATGTGTCTGGACGGGCAGGGAGGCGCATCTGTGTGTTTTCTTCCTGGAAAGGGAAACTGTAATTACAAGGAAGCCATCAGCAGCAGGGTGACACCCAGTCAGCTGCTGGTCCTGTCGCAACCTTGGGGACCCCTCCCTGGCTCCCTCAGGAAGCCCGTTCAGGCCATTTCCCCCACAGTAGCAGAGCCCTGCAGCCATTCCAGCCACATGGCCACCACCTGACTTCTTATAGCCACGTGCCACTTAACGACGGGGCAGATGCATGCTGAGGAACGTGTCGTTGGATGACTTCGTCGTTAGGCGACCATCATAGTGTACACAAACCCAGGTGGTATAGCCCACTGCACCCCTAGGCTCTACAGTGCTAATTTTATGGGACCACCGTCTATATGTGGCACGTCATTGATTGAAACGTCGTTATGTGGCACACGACTGTAATTGCTTGTGTTGTTCAAAGTGGACAGCCCAAGGTCCCTTAGGGTTTGGGGAAAAAAATATTAGAACTTCACTTTTTTATTTTGAAAAATACGGCTGGCAAGAAAGCAATTAAGCTTTACTAATGTTCAAGATGCAACATAACAGGTGTATTATATACACCGGAAACGTGTGCTCAAAAACACTTTCCTTACCCCCATTGTGTGAGACAGCGACTTCCTTGTGGGCAGAGAAACACAGTATTTTCATAACCCCAAGGCCAGATCAGGATCTGGTATGCAGCAGGTGCTCCAAAAAGGACGTTGAATGAATAAATGTCGGTAAAATACAAAGCAGGGGGACTCGAGGCCACCCCATCCCTCCTCCCTTTAGGTTGGAGGGGTCTGATACGGGTCAGGGATGAAGGCCCACAGATTGCACAAAAGGGCCACTGTCGTAGGGGGTGAAGCTTCCAAAGAGAAGCCACTGGAGTTGCTGGGTCTCCGTCCTCCGGCTCATTCCCCTCCCTCTTCCAAGGCTTCCACTTGGACACCTGTCCTTGAAAGCCCCAGAAGGTCCAGGGAAATAAGGGCTCATGATCATGACTCTGGGAAGGCTGGGGAAACTGGGCCACACACCTGCGGGAAGCAGCTTTGGGCACCGTTAGCCACAATCGGGGGCCCGCTTAGCATGACACAGGCTGAGGGAGGCTCAGGGGCCCCCACAGGAGCAAGATCAAGTGCATGGCATCACTCACGCCTATGGGAACTGGGGACAAAGGCAAACTTTCAGTCTATCTGGAAATCACCTGATACAAATCCGTACCCCAGCTTTACCTGTTTTCCACTGTGGAAGCACAGCCGGAAGCCTCGAGCTCGCCCCGGCAACAGAGAGAGGAAGGCCGCTGATGACACCCGTGGCCACCGAGCTACTGCCTTGGGGCTGGTGACTGATGACATGACATTTACATGTATTCTAAGACATATTGGAACGTCATGTATAACAGGTTCCTTCCCCCGTGCAACCCAGCATTTGCGTGTGTACGTATGTAATGCGTGCCTAAACAACGTGTTGTTTAATTTTGCTTGTTTCTGAGTTACAGAAACAGCATCCCACTCGACTCAGTCTTCTGGAACCTGCTCTTTTTACCCAACCTCCTCCTAAGTTACCCACGTTAAGAGCAGCTTTTCAGTTCTGCAATACATTTTATTGAGAAAAGCAACACACAATCACAGGTATTTCAGAGAGTCCAGCAAAGTGTACAGACAAATACAAGATTCCTGGGATGTAACTGGTTGGCTTCTGCCTCTGGACACACGACCATCACCCTGGGACTGACTGGGTTTGCTCCGGCACTGGGAGGCTCAGAACCAAGTCTGTGGCTGCTTCTGCCACCCGCGGCCAATTCAGCAGGCATTCTGTGGATTAACGATTATGCTGGGTTTCATCTCCATTGCTCGTTCACACGATAAATAGGACAGAGATTGTGCTAAAGACACAAAGCTAACGAGAAACAGTCCCTGCCCACAGGGGCTCACAATCTAACCCGTCAGCACAATGCAGCACGGCAAGCGTTACCAAAGGCGCGAGCTCAGGGTAGTGTGGGGCCCGCAGGACGGCTGCCTGACCCAGCCGAGAGAGCTTCCTGGAAGAGGTGAGGCCTAAGATAAGGAGACCCGGGGACGAGGAGGTGTGCCAGCCAGGCAAGTGAAGGCCTCCTGGCTAGAGTCTGACCCTTTGTCAACGCCTCGTTCAAGTCCCTCAGCTGACCCATCTTTCCTCCTCTGAAATTCCCCATCTCACTATCTGTTCTCTTCACAAGTCACTTCTTCGCCCTGGTGGTTGATTTCCACACGTGCACATCTTGTACTCATCCCAGGCTGCTGTGTCCTCGAGGACAGAGTCGTCTAACCTCAGTCTCTCCTCACTGCACCTGTGACTATGGTTGGACAGTGTGGCCACTTGGCGAACGCCGGTTGGGAGACAGGTGGTTGGCTCCCAGGTGGACCAGCCCTTCCCCAGCGCGGGGCTGGAGCAAGGAGGATGAGCTGGGTGGTCGTGGCAGTGGGCGGTTTCACCAGGTGAAAAAGGGCTCAGGATACACACAAGATACACGTGGAAGCCACGTCTACGAGGCTGCTGACAGGACCAGAGCACCTAGAATACTTTCTATTTGCTAACACGAAAAGTCAAACCACAAAACAGTTCTCTCAACAGCACAACTGTTTGAAAGAAACAAACACACAGTCAAGTATTTCATTGCAACCAAAAACTAGACAATAACTGCACCTCGGCCCCGGTGGACACCCCGGGGACCCGAGGGCCCCGAGCCGCCGGGCTCAGTCGAAGGTGATGCGGAAGCTGCGCTCCTGCTCCTTGCGCCGGCCCTCGCACACCTTGGTCACCTCCTCCACCTTCCTCTGCAGCAGGGCCGAGTTCTGGTCGATCCACTGCAGCGAGTCCATGTGCGCGTTGAGGATCTTGCAGATCTGCTGCAGCGGGTCGCTGGTGTCGGCGGGGCCTCCGGACGTGTTCAGGTGCTCGATGATGTCCTTGAGGTCCTGGGCCATGCGCTTCAGCTGCGCGTCAATGTTCTCAGCCAGCTTGTAGGTCTTCTCGCGCTCCTCGTCGGCGTGCTGCAGGTACACGGTCCCGCTCTGCTCCTTCACCGACTCCTCCAGCGGGCTCAGCAGGTCTTCCAGCTCCTTCTGCTGAGACAGGATGAAGTCGAGCTCTTGGTCCAGCCTCTTCTGGTCCAGTTTCACCTTCTCCACCTCGCGGTGAAGGCTGGTGATCTTCTCCCCGTTCTCGATCAGCGTGCGGTCCCAGGCGTTGACCTGGGTGGCCTGCTGCAGGAAGTGCCGCTCCTGGTCCTCCAGCTCCAGGCTCCACTTGTTGATGAGACTCTCCAGCTGGGCGTAGGTCATCACGGGACTGGCGGAGACCCCAGCAGGTGCAATGGGGCCAGGCGCAGCGGTCACGGTGGCCGGCGTGTTGCTGGGGATCCCGGCTGGCGCCAGCGGTTTAAGATTCAAGGCAAAGCTGCTGGTGGTGGTGGTGGCGGCAGTGGATGCTGCCGTGGAGGTGGCAGAAGCTGCTCCAGGGGCCTTTAAGCTGAAGCCCAGCGCTCCAGCCCCGGAAGCTCCAGCTGTGGTTGTGGGGGCACAGAGGGCGAGGCTGGTGGTGGTGGACGAAGTTGGAGCCGTTGCTAGTGAGGCAAAGAGCGTGGGCCCCGCACTGGTGGTGGTAGCCGTGGGTGCGGGAGCAGCTGGCTGTGTGGCTCCCGCTCCCGTGGCTGCCAGAGTGGCCGGAGTGAACGGCAACCCGGCAAGTGCTGTGGGCTGGGCCGAACTCGCCATTGAGCCAATATTAAAACCGGAGGCCCCGGTCTGGGACGTGCTTCCACTGGTGAACGAGAACCCCCCAGGGGTGGTGGACGGAGCGGCAGAGGTGGTGGTGGTGGAGCCGAACACAAAGCCGCTGGGGGTCGTGCCCTGGCTGGAGGTGACGGTGCTCGAGATGGCATTGGTGAGGGTGCTGCTGCCCAGCCCGAAGCCGCCGGGCTGTGCCGCGGCCGGGGTGGCAGCTGCGTTGCTCAAGTTGAGCTTTGGAGTGTTGATCCCCAAGGAAAAGCCGGATCCTCCTGCGGCAGGAGTGGTGGTTCCAAAACTGAATCCCGTGGTCTGTGTCGCCGGGGCCTGGGTGGTGAGTGAGAAGAGGCCAGTAGCAGGGGTACTCGCAGCTGGCTGGGTGGGAGCCCCAAAATTAAACCCGCCACTGCCAGACGTCGAGAAAGAAAACCCAGTGGCAGGTGTGGTTGTTGCTGTCTTTGCCGTGCCAAATGTGAACCCGCCTGTGGGGGCCCCAGTGCCTCCGAAATTAAACCCGCTCATGGCTCCAGATCTGGTGGCAGCAGCTACTCCAGCTTCCAGAGCAAATCCGCTGACGTCTGCAACCTTGGAAAGATTTTTAAAGCAAGGGAAGTGACATGATCAGATGGCAGTTTGGGAAAGGCAACCTCAGTAGCACGATGGAGCTCGAGTCAGAGGGTGGCAGGCCTGGATGATTATAATGTGCGGCCACCCCTCCTCCTCTTGCTGTGCAACCTAACCAGGCCATGCTAAACTAGGAAAGAAGGATCGGGAAGCAAAAGCCATGCCCTGGGGGTTCAGGCACTAGGAGCCTGATGTGCTTGAGGTGTGCACGGCCACCGTCCCGCACAAGCGGGCACCCCCACCGCCAAGAAGGAGAAGGCTGCTGGGCAGGCACCGAACCGACCTCAGCCCGAGGAGGGGGTCAGATTCGAGGTGCTTCCAGTGAGCGGGACTAGGGCACCAAGTAACCCCTTCAGGACCTGCTCCCCAGGTTTCCCTGCTGACTGAAGCAGGGGCTGAGGGCCGCCCTGAGCGCCTTTCTGGACGTCATGGAGAGAGACGGGCCCGGAAAGCTGAGCGGGACGGCGGGGCCGTGTGCACCAAAGGCCCCGTCCGTGCACACCCTCCACTATGTAGAGGGACGCAGAGCACTCTGGAGCGTCCGGTTGTCCCTTGCCCTCCCAGCTTCTAAGTCAGGGTGGGCACGAGACCCAAGTGCTGCGCCCCTGGCCGCAGTGACTGATTCAAGGAGACACTGAGACCCTAGCTGGCTGACCAGAGACTTCCCTGGGATTTCTCTCCAGGCACAGGGCACAGAGGATGTGCACCTGGGGCGGCCCCCATCTTCTCAGCCACCTGCAGTGGGAGATGATGAGCTGCCACCAGAGAGCGCGAGGGGAGAGAGGGAAGGAGGGAAGGAGACAGAGACAGAGAAACTCCCGGATGGACCCAGTCATGTTATGGCCCCAACTCCCTCTTCAGAAGCTCCAGAGCCGGCACGTTCCTGTTTAGTTTGAGCCGACTCAATTTCTGTCATTTCTGACTGAAAAGGCCCCAAGCAGAGCCACCTGTTTGCTGCAGAGTCAGAGGCTCCTGGGCGAGGAAAGGTCAGAGGGCATGATGGATGCAGGCGCTTTTAGGTAAAGGGTCAGACACCGAGCCTCGACTGTGGGTGCGATGCCGTCTGTCCACGGCCACTAACTCTCAGTACCGACTGGAGGCAGGAGTGCTGTCCCCGCGTCACAGATGAGGAAAGCAGGGCTCAGAGGGCTTCGGTGACATACCCCGGGTCACCCAGCAGGCAAGGGGCGGAGCCAGGAGCTGAGGCCAGGCCTCAGGCCTGCTCGCCGACTTCCACTGGCCCGATCCACGAACCTCCTCACCCAGCGCGGCACCGGTGACAGGGCATTTCCCTGCACCCAAGGAGGGATCGATCAGCTACTAGATATGAGGGGAGACCTGCGTTACGCCCACTGATACTGTCTCTACCGATACACAAGAAATGTGCGAAACGACCAGAAAGGGCGCAAAGCAGAATGAAAATTGACCAGTGCAGCGTGATCTCACGGTGGAAAAACAGAAGTCTGCAGAAAGGGCTGGGAGGAAGCCAGCAGAAGGAGGGCAGGGGCTGTCTGTGGCCGCGGGGACTACAGGGTGACTGTCTCCTTTCTAATTTGCAGTAGTTTGCAAATGTTCCTTCTGTGTGCATAACGGAGAAACATAACGCTAAGCTTGGTTTTGGAGAGAGACCCAAATTATGCGGAGTGAATTCAACCTGAATTCACAGGTTTAACACAGCCAGGTTTTAAAAACAAGAGACGCGAGTGGCACAGATTGAGTTACTGAATTAACAAGCGTCCCCGGGGCTGGCTCTCCATCAGCCCTTGTCTTACCTTAAAGGTGACGGGGGGTGGGGACCACAGGCTGGGCTGCAGGCAGCAGGGGAACGCGTCCCTGGATCTAACAGCGCGTCCCTGGATCTAACAGCGCGTTGGGCCCGGAGCCGTGTCTGAAGAGCTGTCTTTCCTGACTTTCTCGGGCGGGGGGGGGGGGGGGGGGGCCCTAAATGGTTTCCAGGGGAGTTGGTGTGGGAGGTCACACCAAAGACGCCCCCATCCTCACTCCTGGAACCCGTGAGTATGCTACCGTACGTGGCAAAAGGAATTTTCAGATATCACTCATTTAAGGGTTTTGAGGTGGGGAGATGACCTGGGTTAAACGGCGGCCCTCAGTGTCATCGCGGGTGCCCTTGTGAAGTGGAGGCCGAGGGATACTGGACTGGAGGACAGGCCACGTGACGACGGAGGCAGAGACCTGAGGGCCGCGCTTCCAACTTGGAGCGGGAGGAAGTGGCCACGAGCCAAGGAATGCAGGCGGTGGCTGGAAGCTGGAAAAGGTGAGCAACGAGATTCTACCCCGAGCTTCCAGAAGGAACCAGCCCTGCCGACACCCCGACTTGAGCCCTGTGGGACTGATTTTGGACTTCTGATCTCCTAAACTGTAAGAATAAATTTTCACTGTTTGCTGCCACTAAGTTTGCGACAATTTGTGCGCGCAGCCAGAAGAAGTGAGTACAGGTGGGAAGCAGAAAGTGACAGAGGTGAGGTGTGACCCCATGACTTCCTGGCACCCTAGTATCAAACAAGGGACAGCAACCTGAGGTTCGGTCCCCCATGAGGAAAGTGCTGAAGCGCGGCTGACGCCACCAGGGCCCCAGCCGGGGTGCTCGCGGTCACTGCCGCCTGTGCGGGCGCCTGTCTGCACCTCCACTTTGGGGACAGCCTGGGAGCTGGTGAGAAAAGAGAAGGGAGCCCGGGCAGGGCTGAGAAGACGCTCTCGTGAAAAAGACCTGGGGCTGTGGCTGACCTCAAGTTTACTCCGAATTCACGAATGCTCCCGGGTCCTCAGGCTGCACGGTGAGAAGAGCTGATTCCAACCGGGAGACCAGGGTGGTTTCTGGGCTTCAAACCGCGGCCCTGACGGCTGTGTGCCTAGCACGGTGCTCCATCCTCTCTCCTCAGCCAGACCCTCGGCTACCTTCACGACCAACCGTTCGCCCAGGGAGGCCAGGGCGACGACCCCAGTGTACAGAGGCAGAACACAGGCCAAGAAGAGGGAAGCCACGTGTCAGTCCTCCTCCCCAGGCCCTGCAAACTCCCTTTATCTCTGCTTCAGCCAACGGGCCCGTCTGGTCACGGGGCAAGCAGGCCTGCCTCGTGCCACGGCCGCTCTTCTGGCCCCAGCTTCCATCCAGCCCCCTCAGGTTCCTATTTTCTTGTTTCCAGGCACCAAGTTAGTTTTCAGACACAAGGAAACAATCTGGGTTTGAAGTCTGCTTCTGCTGCTTACTAGCTGTGGGTCCCTGGGCAAGCTACTCCTGAGCCGCCTCATGCCTCAGTTTCCCCATCTGTAACAAGGACAACGCCCTGCTCCTGTAAAGAATAAACAAGGTCACGACTGAGAAGCCAAGTGCCTGGCCCAGAGAAGGCACCCACGAGTCCTGTCTGCTCCTCCCTATTGCTCTTTGGCCCGTTTTATTTCTTGAAGTGTCCTCATGGAGTCTCCTAGCTTGAGTCGGAGAAACCTCCCCAAGGTCCACTGCGCCCTCTGCCTTCCCCGCAGACCCCCATTTTTGTTCGGTCTCCTCCTCCACGCAGCCACGTGCTGCTGGGGAGCTGATGGCCAGGCCCCTTCCCGGGGAGAGGGCACGCCTCCTCGCCGTGGAGCCACCTCAAGCCGGGTCTGTCGTTACCAGCAGCAAAAGCACCTGAACGGCTACACCTACGTGGCTCAGTTCTCAAGACCTCAGCCCAAGAGAGTTTCTGCTATTAATAAGTTGCAGCTAAATTTTCCCAGACGAGTATTTACAAAAAAACTCTTTATAGCTATTAAAAAACAAGAGAAAGGGGCTGGCCCCGTGGCCGAGTGGTTAAGTTCGCGCGCTCCGCTGCAGGCGGCCCAGTGTTTCGTTGGTTCGAATCCTGGGTGCGGACATGGCACTGCTCGTCAGACCACGCTGAGGCAGCGTCCCACATGCCACAACTAGAGGAACCCACAACGAGGAATACACAACTATGTACCGGGGGGCTTTGGGGAGAAAAAGGAAAAAATAAAATCTTTAAAAAAAAAAAAAACAAAAAAAAAAACGAGAAAGAATCTGCTGTGGGGGCTTGCCTGGTTTAACGGTTCGGCAGTTAGGAAACGCCTCGACCGTTTCTGATACCCAGGTGCCGGGGATCTACTGACAGTGGGGACACGCACTGATCCCGCCCTGGGCTGTGCGCTTCACGTGGATCACTGCTCACTTACTCCTGAAAGCAGGTCCACTTGACAGACGAGGAGAGTGAGGCCCAGGGAGGTGACCTAGCCACAGCCCCTGCCCTGGAGGTAGCCAGAGACACGGCAAATGTCAGCTTCAGGCCCAGGGCTCCAGACAGGGAAAGGGCTGGGTCACATGTTCCAGGAGCACAGATGAGGTCTTCCCCTGGCTCAGGTCCCAAGGAGCAGAGGCCTGAGCTACAGCATGTGGGGTCAGCCGGGTTCAGCCTGGGGCAGGGGTGGGGTCGGGAGGGGCAAGCGCAGCCTGGGCGAAGGCCCCGAGAGGGGCTGAAACAGCAGGTGTGTCTCCAGGGTCCTAAGCGATTTGGCTGGAGGGAGTGTGTGAGTGTATGTCCGTGCACATGTGCACACACACAAAGCCCCAGGCTGTCCAAACCCTGCACATTCCAAAGAAAGCACTGGCCCTTGCCTGGCTCCTGCGAGAGAACGTCCAAGCCCTGGGAGCGTCCTGCCTGATCAAGCGGGTCTTTACGGCGAGGCCCCGGGCCATGCGGTACTGGCCTGCCCTCCGGAGTGGGGGGAAGACTGAACACGACGGTCATCACACAGGTGCTCCACGCTGGATGACCGCCCCCAGCAAAAACCCTGGACACCAAGGCTCAGGCGAGCTGCCCTGGGGGGCAGTACCGCGTGTGTGTCGTCCACACTGCTGCTGGAGAATTAAGCGCCGTCCGTGAGTCCACTGGGAGAGACACTGAGGCTCCCGCCTGGCCTCTGCCCCTTTCCCTTCGCTGATTCCAATCTCGATCCTTTTGCTGTGACTGCGACTCTAAGAGCTTTGCTGGGTTCTGAGTCCTTCTAGCGAACCCCGGAACCTAAGGGTGGTCTTGGGGACCCCTGACCACGATGTGTGTAGAGTGCCATGCAATGTAACAGGAGAAGTTGGTGAGAAATGACATGCTAATGGCTCAGACTTTGTTTTCAGGGAGCCACGGAAGGCCTTTGAGGGGCAGTGGGGACCAACCTAGCCAGATAACCGTGTGGGGGATGGAGTGGAGGTGGGTAGAGGCTGGAGGTCGGGCAGCAGCGGAGGCCAGGCCAAGACCCCAAGGCCTGAGCCAGGACTCTGAGCAGAGAGAAGAGGACCGCAATTTGGGAAATGTGTAAGTTTCTACCAAAATGAAATCAAGCGATGTTTCTGTCCCAGTGAACAAGGCCGCTGACAACCAAGCCTTTGGGAGTTTCTCACCAACGTGGCTGAACACATCCACCCTCTCATGGGCTCCCACACAGGGTTTTCCACTTTTACCAAAGAGCCGAGCTTTCCTAAAAGAGAAGCTGACGGCACTGGGGGAAGGAGGGAGGAACAGAAACTGCAGAAGCGGTGCTTTTCCTGGAGAAAGTGGAGGATGTGCTTGAGCGAGGTGCTCAGGGCTGGACGGCCACAGCTGCGGCTGTCAGCAGGTCGCCCCCGGTCTGAGGCCCGGAGGGAGGAGAAGCAGCTGCCTCGAGGTCACCGAGCGGGTTCCTGGCCGAGCGGCCCACCCTCTCACCCTGTCTTGCCTGACCTGCCTCTACCCTTGTTTTTCAAACCACGTCCACCCACCTTCACAGCCCAGGGAGCCGGAGAGAGAGCCAAGGGGATTCCAACCCAGACACAGCCCATCCCCGGCTTTGAGGACCACAGTTCTCTGCCGCCACCTCCAACTTCACCCAGGCCCGCTAACCTTACCTCTACCTTTAGCTCTCCCGCCACTCCCAATCCTCACTTGATCTAACTTATCTACTCTAACAGCTACCCAGCCCTACTCTGCGTACAGTGGCGACAACACAGAGGGAAAAAGGCCCATCCCCCGGGGTGCGGTCACAGAGAGCAGACAAATTCTCTGCAGTATAAGGATCATTCACACCACGGATGTTTTTGAGCACCTGCTGTGCACAGGCACCGTGCAGGGCCCTGGAAACGCGGCTGGGAACGATCAGAGGGAGGCCCTGCTCTCGCGGAGCTGCTGTTCCAGCAGGGGAGACAGACGGGGAACCACAAACATCACCAAGAAATTCCACAGCGTGTTAGAAGAGGTTAAGTGTTCTGGAAGAGAGAAAACGTGGGGGCGCCGGTGCAGGGGTGAAGGTTAAATTAACGGAGGCGTATCAGAGGGAGGAGAGTTCGAGCTCAAGGGAGGAGCTGCAACAAGGTCCTGACGTGGGACAAGAACAGCAATGCCAGTGTGATGAGGGGCAGGTGTCACTGTTACCGGCCCTGGGACTCTCCGCCCCTCCCTGGCAAAGGCCCTCTCCTTCGGTACCTGGCACAGGGGCGCCTGGGAACGAACATGGGGGACCTCAGCCTTGCAGCAACAGGAAAGGAAGGAGGAAGAAGAATGTGGAGGTTGTGTGTGGCAGACAGAATAACAGCCTCCACGTGTCTACGCCCTAATCCTGGAGCCTGCGAATATGTGACGTGAGGGGCAAAACGGACTTTACAGATGTGATGAAATTAAGGGTTTTGAGATGGGGAGAGCACCCTGGATATCTGTGTACGCCCTAAATGTCACCATGAGGGTCCTTAAGTGGAGATGTGACCACGGAAGAACGTTCTGAGAGACGCTGCGCCGCTGGTTTTGAAGACAGAGGAAGGGGCCACCAGCCAAGGAATGCAGGCGGCTCTAGAAGCCGGGAAAGGCAAAAAATGGATGCTTCCCCACAGTCTCCGGAAGGAAGCAGCCCTGTGGACCCATCTGGGATTTCTGGCCTCTAAAACTGTAGGAGGATAAATCTGTGTTGCTTTAAGCCACTGCTTTGTGATAACTTGTTACAACAGCAACAGGAAACTGATACAGGGTCGGGGAGAAAGGAGGAGCAGGAACTGAATCTAGACACAGGCTTGGGGAGCACACCCTGGAAGTGGGGGTGGCCATGCGGCCGCAATCGCCGGGGAGCTGGTGGGGAAAGAACAGTGAGCGGCGATCCTGAAAATCTGGACAGCCCCCGCCACTGGGTGACCACCCCAGGGGTGTGGGTGTGACACCCGGCAACGACAGGCCAGGTGTGATGGAGGCAGGGACAAGGTGGCCCGGGAACACCAAGGAGGGCTGGAGAGGGTGTCAGCCCCAGGGGCAGGATTTCTCTGTTTTGTTCACTGCTGTATCCCCAGCACCTAGAGCATGCCTGGTATGCAGCAGGCACTCAATAAATAATTGTGACTGACCGCCTGATAACTAATAACTACCATTTACTGAGCACCGCCTGTGTACTAGTACTGTGCTAGGAGCACCGGCAGCAGCACACTGAACCCTTTCTGGATGGGAAACAGGCTCAGAGAGGTGACGTGACTCCTCCAAAGTCACACAGCAGCAAACACTAGGCCCTGGACGGGAATCCAGATCTTTCTGGGGCCAAGTCCTGAAGTTCTACCTGGGGCAGGGGAGGAGATGGCAGAATTACGTCTTAAGGGATGAGTGGGGTCCTCTGGGTGGACATGCCGCCGAGGGAGTGACACACATACAGGCCAGGCTCTGTACAGCTGTGGCTGGAGCAGCAGGCTGTGGGAGGTGGGGCCGGGCCACAGAGTCAGAGTGCCAGGCTAGTCCCTCCACCGGTGACAAAGGCCTGATGCCGTTTCCCTTCCTGACCCCACCGCTGCCCTTCATCTTCTCCCCTGAGGCCTGAGCGACCCTTCCACAACGTGGTTGGCCCACTGGGGCCGAGGCAGCTGCCGCCCCCACCTTGGAACAGAAATCCTGTTCGCTGGGGGCAGCCGCGAGCACAGCTGGCTGAAGGACTCTACCTCCCAGGGCTCCGGCAGCGGGCAGACCGCTGTCACGAGGAGCCCAGACTGCGACTTCTGTGCGCTCTGGGGACAGGGGCCTTCGCCCGTCCTTTTCTGTCAGTTCCCTGGAAGACACAGCTCAGCAAAGAGGAGCAGCCCCGAGTCCCCGCCCATCCACTCCTAGCACTGGGATCTTAGATTCTAATTCAGCCCCCACGCCTCAGTTTCCTCATCTGAAAAAAGGGGACGATGGCTCAAGAGCCACACGATCTCCGTGAAGACGAGACGGTCTGATGCGAGTCAGGCACTTCGCACAGCGCCTGGGGTCTCCTGGGGCCCAGGAAACGTTAACCTCTCATAAAGTAACGCAAGTTCTGGAGAGACTGCACCCAACGCTCCTGGCATTCGGCCCACAGCCACCAGGTGGCGCTGGTGACAATGCTGAGCCCAGGCGGCTCAGGAAGGACAGGCGCTGTGCCCGTGGGAACTACCCTTTCACCTACGGAATCAGCTATTTAAGACTTGGAGGATGTGAGACCACAGGGCTCAGAGACCAGAGGATCAGAGCAGAGATGAGAGGAAGAGAGGAAAAGGGGAAGATCAGAGACTGAGGGGACCTGTGCCTTGGGCCACCACCAGCCCAGCCCTGGGAATTGGATCCCAGTTGAGGCTCAAACGCCCGGCTGGTACCACTGCCCTGTGTGCTAGGGCAGCGACTCCCTGTCGGCTCCCCTGTCCCCTGTCCCCCACCGTCATCTCCCCAGGCTGTCTCCCCAACATGTCAACCAGAACTCACCGTCTGCTCTCCCCAAGTCCACCAACTCTGCGTCTTCGATATCTCAAATGGGTTCCCCTCTCCCCCGAGGCAAAGAAAAACCCTCCAACCCTCAGCAACAGACGAGCTCCAAGAGCCTGCCTTTCGAGAATGGAATCAACTGAGAAGCCGTGAGCGGCCCCTGACCAGCCCTCCGCCACGGCAGGAGTGTGCTGGGGGCTCCCGATCAGGGAGGAGGCAGTGTGGCCGGACCAGAGCGAGGCACGAAGCCACGGGAGGGTTCCGAGGTGTCAGGATCTGACTCACGTTTGGAAAGGCTCACCCAGGCTGCTGGGGGTGGGGATGGGCAAGACTCTTGCGGTCCCCTTGGGGGAGCTGGTGGTGGCCTGGGCTACTGTCTGGCACTTCCATAATCACGCTGCCTGGTGGGCACGGCCGGCCCAGGCTGCAGGAAACAGCCTCAGAGAGGGGCAGTGCACACACAGACAGAGAGGGGCAGAACTGCGTTTTGAAGCCAGTCCACAGCAAGGACCGCTCGGTGCTCACCTCCCTCTAAAGGCCACCTCTCCTCCACACTACAGCCTTCCCCAACAGGGAAGGCGGGATAGATGCCCACCTGGGATTCTGGTCCTGATTTCCTGCGTCCTGCTCCTCCCTAAGGATGGCACACTCAAGCCCTTTCACCCCCCCAGGTATAACCAACTTGCATTAAGTATTAGAGACCTTGCGGAGACAGACAAACAGGGGGCCTGTCTGTCTATCTGTCTGCTCCTCAGGGGGAGGGGCCGTAGAAACCCTCACTGCCTGTCAGGCTTCCAGTCCGAATCACATGAAGGGATCGCTAATGTCATGTAATGTCATGCAAATTAAGTGCAGAGAAGGCACTGTCACACGTGTTCCACTCCTCAACCTACGCAGTGACATATCACTGGGTATTTTTAAAAATGAAAATTGAATTATTTTTGTGAATAGGTAGTTGCTCACATGGTTCGACGTTCAAAAGGTACAAAAGGGGACACAGTGGTCTCCATCCTCCCCCGTCCCCCAGAGCCACCAGCTCTCTTCCCTGGGGACAAGCTGTTAGGTTTCTTGTGCCTCCTCCCAGAGATTGTCGGGGCATTTAAACAAACGCACAGTTTGCACCCTCCCACGCTGTGCACACGGTCCTGCCACACGCACCACACTGCACGTTCACTTACGTAGCTCAGGAGTCACTCTCCGCAGGCTTCCAGGCTGCTGGAGGGAAGCCCGCTGGGCCAGCCACCGACACCTGGCCTTGGCTGCCGGCTGCTCAGGGTGGCCTCAGGCTGGCACCCAAATGCTTCTTGGATTCATAGCTTCTCAATCATCTCTCTTCTTCCTTCCTTCCCTCGAAAACACCATCTCTGCCTCAAGAAGTCACTGCACGGCTAATTAGCAATTACTCTCTCCTTCCTGCTCCTGAGGCCCAAGACTGCCCCCAAAGGAGCTCAGGTCGGGGACAAACAGCAATTTTCCCCATGGGGAAAGCAAATGAGTTAAGACATGAGTGGAACAGACATCAGGAAACAAGCAGAAGGGTAGATTTTAAGGAAGATTCTAGAACCACTCAATATAAAATAATAAGACTGGAAAAGATCTGAGGAATACTCTGGTGCTGGTGCCTTTTTTGCCAAGCACAGTTTTGTTTTTCTCTTGTATTGAGAGATTCTTTTTTCTCTAACAGCATTTTTTTTGCTGAGGAAGATTGGCCCTGAGCTAACATCTGTTGCCAATCCTCCTCTTTTTGTATGTCAGCCACTGCGATGGCATGGCCACTGACAAGACAAGTGGTGTAGGTCCACGCCCGGGAAGCGAACCTGGTTTGCTAAAGCAGAGCGCCAAACTTAACTGCTAGGCCACAGGGGCTGGCCCTGATAACTGCATTTTTAGCACTTAAACTTTAACTCCACAGTTCACATATCAGTCCTGTCTTCAAAATATTGTTTAGAACATCACCGACAAAGCTAAGATTCCTTTGATCACTGTCCTCCACCCTGGTCCCTGGCCCCGTGAGAGACCCCTGTTAAGAGCTGTGGTGTATCTTTTTTTTTTTTAAAGATTTTATTTTTTCTTTTTCTCCCCAAAGACCCCCAGTACATAGTTGTATGTATTTTAGTTGTGGGTCCTTCTAGTTGTGGTACGTGGGATGCCGCATTAGCATGGCCTGATGAGCAGTGCCATGTCTGTGCCCAGGATCCGAATCGGTGAAACCCTGGGCTGCTGAAGCAGAGTGCACGAACTTAACCACTCGGCCATGGGGCCGGCCCCCTGTGGTGTATCTTTTATCTTGCATCTGTGTGCGAGTTCACAGCCAGAGGAAATGTGTTTATTCCTGTGTTTTCCCTGCTACGCCAAGTGTCACACTGTATGTGTCACTCTCCAACTTGTCCTTTTCCAAACATGTTTTTCATTTCTTCTAGCCGCTGTCAATCAGTCTATGATATGACGATACCACATTTTATTGATCCATGTCTCTACTGATGGACATTTAGGACGTGTCCAATTTTTCCTTATTAACAGCACAGCAACAAGCACACTTGGTCCTGCTTTCTGGGGCAGAGGCACAGACACTTTTCCAGGGCCGATCCCCAGATGGAGAATTGCTGGCCATGGACTCTTGCATTTTGGTTTGACTAGGGACTAGCACATTGCCCTGGAACCTGCATGGACCTGTTTTTATTCTAAGTGCCAGCACCTGATACGACCATTCCCTCCAACCTGCCAGCACCTGAGATTAGGAAAGTCCTGCCAATCTGATGTACCAACTGCATTCATTAAAAAATAATAATAAAAGCCCTAACCACTCAGCATCCACTGTGTGCCACCATGTGTTGGGTAACTCACAAATATACCTCATTTGTTCAGTGAACAAACATCACTGAGAGTTAGGAGAGGACAGACCTTGTGCTGGGCAAACAAAGACAATATGGCATGGCCACTACCCTCCAAAACCTGAGCATTGTTTAAATGCGATAAAAGAAAAGCCACCACAATTGAAAACAGGTATTCAAACAAAACCTTGTACACAACGCTTCACAGGAGCATTATTCCCAAAAGCCAAAAGGTGCCCTCATCTCCGACCGCTGTTTGCCTCCGTCATTCCACTCCAGTCCCATCAGCCTCCTTTTGCTCTTCAGAAGTGCCTAAAGCACTCCTGCCTGAGGGCCTTTGCACTTGCTGTTCCCTCGCCCCTGCAAGGCTCTCCCCGCAGATGTCCACATGGCTTACTCCCTTACCTCCTGCAGGTCTGTGCTAAAACGTCACCTGCTCAGCAAGCTCCTCCTTGGCTATGCTTAGGACTTGGTACCATCTGAAACATAACACACTGAACTGATGGATCTCGCTGTCTGTCTCCCCATTCGAGAGTCAGCTCCATGAGCTGTACAACAGCTGCCCCTACTAACCGGTTTAGTTCTCACCCTCCAACCACAAGGCAGGTACCATCCGCATCTCCCTTTTAGAGTTAAGCAACTTGTCCAATGTCAACATCAATGTCAAAGTCAGAAAGAATAAGAGAAGGTCCTTGCCCTGAGATAATTCAGAGTTTACTGAGGGTACCAGACAGAGAGAGAAATTATAGGATGACAAGATGGACACCACGAAAGTGCTTTGCTTAGAACCCACTGGAAGCTGGGGGGAAGTGGCAACTTACTCTGCCTGGGGGCTGTGGGAAGGGAGGGTCATGGAAATGCTTCTAGAAGAGGAAGGGATGTTGAAGCCTGTTTTGAGGGATGTGGAGGAGTTAGTCAGGTAGGAAGGGGTTAGATCAATGTCATTCCAGGCCAAAGCTCAGACGGGCAAGGGCCTGCTGGTCTGGGGAACGATGCTAAACCCTGTGTTAAAACACATGACGCCAAAGAAGACACACAAATGGTGGACAAGCATGGGAGAAGATGCTCAGCATCATCAGCCATCATGAAACGCAGGTCAAAACCACGACATACCAGTTCACACCCACTAGGACGGCAACAACAAAAAGATGGACAATATCAAGTGTCGGAGAGGATATGGAGAAACTGGAACTCTCATCCATTAATAGCGGGAACGAAAAATGGCGCAGCCACTTTGGGAACAGTTGGGCAGTTCCTCAAAAGGTTAAACATAGTGTTAGCCTATAATCCAGCAATTCCACTCCCAGGTATCTCCCAAGAGAAATGAAAACCAACGTCCACACAAAACTTGTACATGCATATTCATAATAGCCAAAAGGTAGAAACCAGCCAAATGCCCATCAATTGAAGAATGGGTAAAATGTAGGAGGTCCACACAATGGGACATAATTCAGCCCTAAAGAATGAAGTGTTGATACACGCCACAAAATGGACGAACCCAGAAAACCAGACACAAAGGACCACCCAATGTAGGACTCCACTTACGAGAAACGTCCAGAATAGGCAAATCCCTAGAGACAGGAAGCAGATTAGTGATTGCCTAGGGCTGGGGGAATGGGGAGTGACAGCCAATGGATATGGCTTCTTTTCAGAGCGTTGAAAATGCTCTAAGACTAGATTGTGGTGATGGGTGCACAACTGTGGATGTAGTAAAAACCACCGAACTGTACACTTTAATAAACGGGTGTGAATGACAGTACCTCAATAAAGCCACGAAATCAACCAACCAAGCAAGGGATGCTGGGAAAGGGTTGAGGGTGGGCAGGGCCTGGGCAGAGCACTTTCTTAAGACAGGATCCCACTTTCTTCTGGGGACAAGAAAAACTGGTTGAGAACAGGCTGGGGAGGAGAATGGAGTTCAAATGCTCCAGCCAGCTGGGAGGCCATCAGGGGGCTTCACGGGGAAGGCAGCCGGGCACGGATACAACGTGAAGACATCAAGACTGGGGAGAAGGCTCTGGAGCACAGCAGGCGGGCGTGTGCGCGTGTAGACAGACCGCACACACCTGAGCGCCCCCCACCCAGCCTCTCTCCTGTAATCAACACCAGCGTCCCAGGGGAGGGGCCGTGATGTCAGCAGGGGAGGGAGGGACCCATCCAGGCCAGGTTGTGGCAGAGACGGTTGCCATGGAGACGGCTTCTCTGGGGACCAGGTGAACGCTGCCAGGGGTGGGGGTAGGGTGGCTTTGATTCTGAGAGTTAGAACCAAGCGGAGCCCCTGCCACCCCTGGGTACCAGTCACCACACTAACGTTTCTGGCACTTACGTGCCGGGCCCTGCTCGCAGCCCCTCACCTGCGCTGCCTCACAACCTCGTGAAGCGGGAACCATCAACAACCCCATTTTACAGACGAGCAAAGTGAAGTCAAGAGAATTTAGGGAGCCTGCCTCAAGTCACACAGGTAGTCAGGACTGACCCAGGCTGTCCGGCCCCAGAGCTGAGCTGGGGCCTCATGAGCCTCTCCAACGCGACATTTTCCCACCCCTGCCACCATGCGCCACATCCAGTACCCCCTTTCCATTCTCTGACGACACAGCGGGCCACCTCCAGGGCCTTCCTCAGATCTCACTCTCCAGTCCAGGCCAGCGCCGTCCGGCTCCCCCAGCGGTGGGCTGGCCTCCTGGGCTGGGAGTGAACAGTGGGCTTCGGCTGCTCCTTCCTGTCCCCCCCTCAGGAATCTGATCCTGCTCTGGCTGGGGGCGGGCAGGAGGGGCAGGAGGAGAGGGCAAAGCTGCTGACCCTCGACCTCTCCGTGAGGCATCCCAACATGCCTGTGCAGGGGCACCTGGCAGCCCCGGGGCCTGGCTTTCCTGCTGCGGCCCCATCTCTGCTCCACTCCCCTCTCTTGCTCCCGTCAGCTCCCACCGTGACTGGTGCTGTTACTTCCTCTGTGCCCAAGCAACCCTGTGGAACTGCGCATCCGTGGCCCAACACGTGGCAGGGGCACAGGCCACACCGAGGCTGCCCCCTCTGCCCCGCCACTGCTCTCCACCTGTCTTCCTCAGCTTGGCAGGATGAGCTGTGAGGAAGGGAAGGCAGCCCGCGCAGTCAGGCCCTGGGGATCTCCTGGTGCACACAATTTCACAGAACACCCACCACAGCAAAGGCCACCCTGACTGTGGTGGACCGAGAGAAAAATAAGACCGCTCCGGAGTCCCGTCTCAACACAGACAGAAACACAAACATTGTCCAAAGCACAAAAATGACCGAACCCTCCTGGCTCAGAGCCGACGACAGCTGCTTCTTAACCCAGCATCAGCTCCACCCATCACTCCCTCTGGATAACATGGAGATGCCTGGTCAGGGACTTGCCCCGCCTCCCTGAACCCTCCCGTCACCGGACCTGCCCTGCTCCTCCAACATGTCTTCTCTAACACCCCCTTACTGAGAGGCCCCTTGGGCCTCCACGGTGGGCGATCCCCCAGCTGGAGCCCTCTGGCTGTAGGCGCAGATGGCTGAGAGGGAACAGACGGGGTAATAAGATGCCAGCACCCTCTCAGCAGGCACCCAACCCTCACTGACGATATTCTAGAGACTCCTTCCCTGCTCCCCACAACCACCCCCCTCAGGACTTTACAGGGCATTGGGCTGAGTCTGAGCGAGGCCCTGCTGTGTCCTCATCTTGCTCAGTCCAGCAGGGAGGGGTGCGGCCTGACTTCTCAGTGACTCTAGAATGAGAAGCACTTGGGTCCTTTTGTTCTCTGCTATGGGTAGAGTGGATTACAGATTTGGGGGCGGGGGGCGTCACTGAACACAAAGGTCAGGAAGGACCCACAGCCTGAGCCTCTCTACATTTGTGGTTTGTTGGGGTTTCTCTGAATTACTCACTAACCTTTTAAAACTTAAATCTCGCAGAAAAATCTGATTTCCAATTTCTCCTGTAAAACCAGCTGTGCACCGCCAGGCCGGCACTGTTGCCCGGCAGACGGGCTGTCCCTGAGCAGCAGTCGTGTCTTCCAGGTGGCCCAGGGCCTCTGCAGGCCACGTCTGAGACAGGGCCTGCGGGGATGGCCCACTCGCTGAGCCAGGCACTGTTCTGGGCATTTGCAAGTATCATCTCCACGCTCCTCACCACTGCCCTCCCTGGAGGGTTCTGCTATTGTCCCCACCTTATTGATGAGGCCACCGCAGCACAAGCGGGCACGGTATCTAGCTGGAGCCCACAGCGCGGTAAGGTGGTGGTGCCCTGAGCTCCAGGACATTAGGTCATCAATTACCTTCAGTGTGTCCTGTCCTTTTCCTATAGCCAGTCCCTGTGAGCCCGTGACAGAGGGGGCACCCCAGGGCTGGCCCTAGGATTTATCTCCCAGAGGAGGAAACTGAGGCTCCAAGAGGGGAGGTATGGTGGGCTGGATAAGGGTCCTCCAAAGATGCCCACATTCCAGGCCCCAGAACCTGTGGATGTGACCCCATGTGACAAAAGGGACTTCACAGATGTGACTAAATCGAGGACCTTTGATGGAGGCGTTAGCCTGGATTATCGGTGAGGGCCCTAATGCAATCACAAGGGCCTCTATAAGAGGGAAATAGGAGCTGTGATGATGGGAGCAGAGGCTGGAGCGATGCGAGGAAGACGCCACAAGCCAAGGAACGCAGGTGCCTCTAGAAGCTGGAAAAGGCAAGGAAATGGACTCTGCCCTAGACCCTCCAGAAGGAGCACAGGCCTGCAGACCCATTTTAGACTTTCTGGTCTCCAGAACTGAAAGGGAACCAATGTGTGCTGTTTTCGGCCACTAAGTTTGTGGCAATTTGTTTCAGCAGCTAACTGGCAGACTAACACAGAAGACGACCACCCAGGATGCCAGAGCCGGCGCAGGAGCGCAGGGGTTCACCGGGTCCTAAGAGCTGCGGCTGCTTCTGCCAAGGGAGAAGCAGGAGCGAGGGGAGGGAAGGGGCTCCTGAGGACTCTGAGCTCCTGGGCCACGTGGCAGGCCTGTGCTTGCAGGTCCAGCCCCCGCACTGCCCTTTCCCCAGCTGAGCCGGCCTTGGCCTTCCTGCTCTTGTTTGCCAGGACGCATACCTCCAACCCGTCCCCCTTGCCTGTGTGACCTGGACACCTGCCCCTGCGCCTCGTTAGGGACCAGTGTTGAACGCCCAGCCTCTGTGCACGAGCAACTCACTGAAAAATGAACTGACGTCTACTGAGGCAGCAGCAGAGGCCGGGGGCTGTGGCATCGGTTCTGGGAATCAGGAGGGTCCTGACCTTGCCTTCTAAGTGCTCGGGGAACGGTCACGTACACAGACATCTGTCTGCGAGGTGGCTGTGAAAGCGGAACAAAGTGTGGTGGGGACAGGAAGAGAAACAAACACGACAGACCCTGAGCTCTGACTAAATGCTGGGCCTGACCTATCTCGTTTCATAGCATCCTCCCAGCACCCTGACCCTCACAGAGAAGTGACTAACGTCCCTGACCGGGCAGGCCCAAAGCTGGGAAGTTTACATACACTGACGCACTTAATCCTCACCACAAGCCCATGAGGTGGGTTCTTATCCCCATTTCTTGGATGAGGAAACTGAGTCACAGAGAGAAGATGCCCCTTGCCGAGGGTCTCCGAAGTGGTGGAGTTGGGATGTGAAACCAGTAGGCTGGCTCCAGAGTCCACGCTCTGAGCCGCTCTGCAGAAGGCAGCAAGGCTCAGGCAGAGGAAGGACCACGTCTGCATCCCCGGCCAGGACTAAGTGATGTGGGCTCGGAGGCCAACTGGGTCCACCTGATGCAAACTCGCTGCCTCTTCCATCACGCCAGGCCGCCCCCTGGATTGGGAAACCAGGGAGAGGTTGCTGCAACAGCACAGGTGAGGAGGGCCTCCCCCAGGGCAGGGGGGAATCAATAGAGTTTGGCAATGTGAGCAGCAGACCTGAGGTGAAGGTCCAGCCTGGGTGACATCCCGGCAGGCTGTGCCCTGAGCCAGGGGTCAGGGACCCCGGAGATCTGAGGGGAGAGAGGTTCTCCCTGGGGGTTGGAGGGCCTTGGAAGCTGGGCAGAACTGCTGAGGCCTGGGTTCTAACTAGCAGTGTGGTTGTGCTCAACGCCTTTCACCTCTTGGGGCCCCAGTCTCGTCCCCTGCAAGGCAAGTGGGTTAATCTCTGTGATCTGGGGCCTCTTCTTGGCATGAGTCTCAGAATCCCAGGGCCCTGCACAGGTGGCTGCTCTCCCTTCCCCTCCACCACCCCCTCCCTTGCTGTGCTGGGACCTCTCCCAGATCCCGGGCTCTAGTGCTCTAACCAGGAATGGTTGCCAGGTGCGCTGGGGCCCCCTAGAGAATCTCCCCACTCCCCCTCCCCATCCAAGAGCCTGGGTGATGCAACCTGCCTGCAATGGCCACCTCACTCCCCAATCCTGGCTCCTCCGCACCGACAAAGAGTCCCCAGCAGCCCCACCCATGCTCCCAGCCCCAGCTCAGGGGCTGAAGGGGCTGGGCACCTGGACCCTGGAGGACTCTGTGAAGCTGGAGGAGGCCAGGGCATCTGAGTCCCAGACGGGCCATGGGGCCAGGTCAGGGGTGGGCACAGGAGACGGCTCAGGGTGCCAAGACCTGGGCTCACAGGTAGCCACTGATGACCCACTGCCCATAAATTAGAACCTGCTTGGAAGGCCCAGGGAGCTAAGTGTGCGAAATGGCAGCCACTCAGCAGGACTGAGTCAAGCTGCTGGTGGGGGGCACCTGGCACCAGGGCTGAACCAGGTGGCATCCAATGGCTAGAGAAAAAAAGCACAAGGGACTGGGACATGGGGACCAGGGTCTGTGCCCCGAGGTCTTCTCAGTCAGCACACACCGCACACTCGTTTCCAGCCATCAAAAATATCTCCTCCCTGGCCATCCTCTCAAAAACCCACCATCCCAGTCTGAGATAAAACCAAACTGAGGGCCATGGAATACCCAACCAGCACTCTCCAAAATTGTCGGCGTCACGAGACACAAGGGGAGTTTGAGGACCTGCCGCAGACAGAGGCGGCTGAGGAGACGTGAGGACTAAATGGAACACGGCATCCTGGACAGGATCCTGGAACAGAAAAGGGCATCAGGGGACAACTGGTGAAATCAGTACCGTGTGAAGTTTAGTTAATAGAAACAGACCGACGTCGGGTCCTTAGCGGTGACAAATGTGCCACAGAGATGTAAGATGTCAACCACGGGGGAACTGGATGAGGGGTACACGGAAACGCTACTATCTTTGTGACTTTTCCGTAAATTTAAAATTATCACAAAAGAAAGCGTTTAAAGAGAAATACTCCACATAGTGCACGGGCATAACCTAGGTCTTTTCAGAAGAGAAGACGGGGGGATGCTGTGCCTCCCCACAGCCAGCAGAGCCCACCCTCACCTCACCCGCCATCGCTCACGATTGATACTGAGAAGCGGAAGGAGGGCAGCCCCTAAGACTCACTTAAAAGGTGGAAGATCTTCTAAAGCACTTACCGCTTAGCAATGGAAATAAAACACATACACCACAATGACAATAATAACAGTCTCCATTACGTAGCACCTACTGTGTGCCAGGCATGAGTTTAAAATGCTTGACCTGGACTAATTCATTTCATCCTCATTAACAGAACTAAGAATAGGTACCAATAATGGCCGCGAACACTGGTACGTTTCTATTAACCAGACTCCACACTTTATTCTGGTCCTATTAATGGAAACTGAGGCACAGGGAAGTGAGGGGAAATTCCCAGCAAGCTAATAAGTGGGGTGTGGTCAGGGTTTGAAGGCAACAACCCGGCTCCAGAGGCTGTGCTTTTAACCCACTCCATGCTGCCTAGGTGTCACGTAGCCCCCATACGGCAAGTGCGCAAATACAGGCAGAGTGGACAGTAAGAGCCCTGAGGGAAGGCGGTCAGATCCCAAGGACGTCCTGCACCAACAGAAGCCTGCCTACGTTCATCCCCAGATGCCTCTCAAGATCAGGTGGCTCCCACCTTCTCTGGATCTCCACTCAGTCTCATAAACGCCACAGAAGCGATGAAAAGTCGAACTCCAGGTGCAGCGTCCCGACGTGGACGGCGGCAGGCTGGGACAGGGAGGGGTCTCCGCAGCGGAGGAAAGACCCACATGCACTTGGGCTGGTGGAGGGCCCAGCGCCCAGGGAGGGGAGCTCTCCCCTTTTAGCAAATGGGAGTGTGGGTCTCCCTATTTTGGGCAGGGCTGGAACACTGATCCAGCGGGGGCGGCGGAGGCCGAGGACCATCTGAAAGGAAGTCAGGGTGAAGAGCAGGAACAGAACGATGAACCAAGTGTCCCTAAAGGAGTGGCGAGGACGAGGGCTGCGGAGAGGTGGGCAGGGGATGGAGAAGAGAGCCAGGGCGATGCTGCCCGAATTCCCTGCACCAAGAAAGGGCGCGGCGTCCAGAATTCGGAGTGGAGGAGGGGCGCGATGGCTGGAAACTGGGGAGTAAAGGCGACACAAGAATGACCTATGCGCAGGTGTTGGACGCTCAAGAGTCTGGGGCCCCTGCCAGGAGGGGAGGAAGGGGTGAGACCGAGGCCCCGTGTTCCCATTAGTAATAAAATACGTTGAACAGGCCCGTGGGAGCCGGGCTCTGGGGTTACAGGTCCCCACTCACTTGATGCTCACGAACCACCCCACCAGGTAGAGCCGATTATTCTCATTTTACAGACAATTCCCCATCTATGAGACCAGAGAACTTAAGGGATGTGCCCAAGGCCACCCTCGCAGCTCTGAAATCTGAATGGAGCGCGGCCTGTGACTCACGCCAGACTCGAACCCACAAGGAGGGATGGGCAAAGGCAGCTGCGGGGAGGAGACGAGCATGTGGCTGGCCGGAAACTAGTGAACAGGGGAAAGGAGACGAGAGAGAGGCCGGTGCGGGTCTCGGGGCAGAGGAGAGGCCGAATGCCCAGACTGGCAGGGAGGAGGGACGGGACCCCAGAGCCGGGGGAAGGGGACCCGAACCCCGGAGTCGGAGGCAAGCGAGGGCCGGACTCCCGGGGTCGGAAAGAAGAAGGGGCTGGACCCTCTGGAGCAGAAGAATGAAAGGGGTCGCATCCCGGGATCCCGAGGGGGCACCAGGCCCGCCTCCCGGTTGGGGCCCGCGGGGGCGGGGCGCGGAGGGATCCGAGCGGGCCGTGCTGCGCCGCCCCCAGTATATCTGTCCCCAATCCCCGGGGCCGCCTCAGTCCCCGTCTTCAGCTCACGATCTCTCCTCACACTACCCCGAGGCTACCTCCGCCCGCGTAGCCCCGACCATGGCTCTGTAGCCGCCACCCCTCCGCGCCCACGGGCCCCTCTCCGCGCTCACCGCGCCTGCGCTCTCCGCTCCCGCCTTCCTTCTTCAGCCGAGGCCGCCGCCGCCTCTCCTCTCCGCAGCCATGGAGTGAGTAACCGCTCGCCCCTCCCTCTCCAACCGCCTTTCCCGCCCTTTCGAAGCTCGCGGCCCGCACGACCCGGCCTGGGCGCTGGGGAGACGAAAGCAAGGAATCACGGTCGCGCAGGCGCAGAAGAGGGAAGACGGGCGGTCGGCCCGCGGCGGAGCATGCGCACTCCGCCCGATGGGGGGGGAGGGTGCGTTCTTCCAGAGAATCTTGGTGTTTAAAGACGGCCCGCGGGAAGTTGCGCCTGCGCACTAGCCCCTCGAACCATTCTGTCCGCGCGCGGTTGCTCAGGCGTCAGCCCACCGGAGTCCGTATTTGTGTGCGAAGGGCGGGCAGTAAGCAATCGCACATGCGCACTGACCCCCAGAGGGGCGGAGCATGCGCTTTGGCCCTGGGCGAGAGAACCGCGTGTGGAAGGGTGGGGGTGGGGAGCTGTTCTGCGCCGGCCCCGCCCCCACATCCTTCCGGCTCCACATTGCTCAGGCGCACTGAGTAGTTTCCCCTCTTTCATTCAGGCACCTGTTGGGGCGGGGGCTGGCGTAGATTGACAGGGTAGAAGGCGGGACTTAGGGGCAACCTGTTAGAAGGGGGTGGAGCTAGGACCACAGCTATCGCGAGGAGTGGGGCTTGAGGGAGCCCATTGTGTGAAGGGGCGGGGCTAAGCGACTCGTAGCTGGGGGGTGGGGTTTCGATCCGAGAAAGGGGTGGGGCCTCTGGGGAATCATCGGGGAGGGGTGGAGCTAAGACAAACAGTGGGGGGCGGGACTTAGTGGGTCGGCGGAGGTCACCGCAAAGTTCAAAGGGCAGAGTGGGATTTGAGTGGATCACGTTGATGAAAGGGCGGGGCAGGGGGCAATTCCCCTGGGAACTGATTTGAGATGGACTTTAGCGAGGGGATGGGGCCTAAAGGAAATATTTTAGGGGAAGGGGGTGTGACTGGCAGAAAATTCCCCTGGGATTGAGTTTTGTTGTGAAAGGGGATGGGGGGGGGGGGGGGGGGGCCCTTAAGGAAATTCCCCTGGGAGAACATTAGGTTTCTGTATTGGAAGGATTGGGCTTGGGAATTCTGAAGAAAAGCGAGTCCTCCCTAAAGAGAATTCCCTTGGGAGTGCATGGGCCTCAGAGATCTGGGGAAAGAAAGGGCAGATTTAGAATTCGGAGAGGGCAAGCCCCAAGCCCAGTTGGAAACGGGAGGGAGGACCCCCGGGGAGGTGGGGGTGTGGCTTGGTTTCCCTGTGACTTTGGCGCTGGGGGAGGTCGGCCTCTGACCCCAGCGCTGTTTTCTCCCCCTGTAGGTCCTCCACTTCCGCCTTGGTGCCTGTCTTCGCCCAGCTGAGCAACGTCCAGAGCCTCCTCCCTGCTGTCGGTGCAGCCTCCTTCGTTGCCATCCGTGCCCAGCACCTGTGTTGCTGCTATGTCACTCCTGGCGACCCTGGGGCTGGAGCTGGACAGGGCCCTGCTCCCAGCTGGCGGGCTGGGCTGGCTTGTAGACTATGGGAAACTCCCCCTGGCCCCTGCCCCCCTGGGCCCCTATGAGGTCCTTGGGGGAGCCCTGGAGGGCGGGCTTCCAGGGGGGGGAGAGCCCCTGGCAGGTAAGGGCAGGCAAAGAATGGAGGTGGGATGAGCTGGGGTGTGGGGGCAGGAGAGGAAGAATTCATTCATTCATTCATCCCATAGACATTGATTGAGCACCTCCAAGATGTCAGGCACTGTTTCAGGTGCTGGGGATACAGATGGGAACAAGACTGACACCATCTTTCCCCTCCTGGAGCTTGCACTCCAGTGGGGAGACAGACAAGAGACAAAGTCAATGATAATGTATTGGAATAAGTGAGAAACAGCCATCGAGCTGAAAAATGACAACGGGGACCTAGTTTAGAGTGTATAGCCAGGAAACTCTCTCCAAGTAGGTAGGCTTTTGGCTGAAGCCTAAAGGATGGGAAGGAATGAGTGAAAAGACCCACGGGAAGAGCTTTTCAGCAGGAGGGAACAGCACATGCAGAGGCCCCAAGGCAGGAATGATTTTATTCATTAGTGTATCCCCAACTCTTGGCACATAGTGGGTTTTCAATAATTAATGAATCAGGGATGAAACAGAGTATGTTGTGTATGTGCCGTCTAGTTTGCCTTTTAAGAATAAACTAGAGAGTAAATCAGAGAAACCACCGAGGTAGAATAATCAGTCAAGAGGATGTTGGGATGGTTGACGTAATGGCTGGTTGACTGTTTTGTTGTTTGAGTCGTTGGTTGGTTGACTCGTTCACTGATTGGTTTGTTAAAAGGTTGATTGCTTGGTTGACTGATTCATTTAGTTGGTTGATTGGGTGGTTGGTTGACTGGTGGTTGGTTGGTTGGTTAATTGGTTAGTTAGATGTCTGACTGGTTTTTTGGTTGGATGGTTTGTTGGTTGGCTGACTGATTTGATGACTCATTGGTCGGTCGGTTGACTGCTTGGCTGATTGGTGGTTTTACTCAATGAATGGGATGAACGAGACGGACATGAGTGAGCACCAGGTTGGGTGGAGGATCAAGAACTCACGGACCTTTATGTCCCCCCCAATCCTCCAGGTGACGGCTTCTCTGACTGGATGACTGAGCGGGTTGACTTTACAGCCCTCCTCCCTCTGGAGCCCCCCTTACCCCCAGGAGCCCTCCCCCCACCTTCCCCACCCCCACCTGACCTGGAAGCCATGGCCTCCCTCCTCAAGAAGGAGCTGGAGCAGATGGAAGACTTCTTCCTTGATGCCCCACTCCTCCCACCATCCTCCCCGCCACCGCCACCACCACCGCCACCACCCCCAGCACCCTCCCTGCCCCTCCCCCTCCCCACCTTTGACCTCCCTCAGCCCCCTGCCCTGGACACCCTTGACTTGCTGGCCATCTACTGCCGCAGTGAGGCCGGGCAGGGCGACTCGGGGTTGGCGCCCCTGCCTCCCCCACAGCAGCCCCCTCCTCCTCCACCTCAACCCTCTCGCGCGGCCCCCTACCCCCATCCTGCCGCCACCCGAGGGGACCGCAAGCAAAAGAAGAGAGACCAGAACAAGTCGGCAGCTCTGAGGTACCGCCAGAGGAAGCGGGCAGAGGGCGAGGCCCTGGAGGGCGAGTGCCAGGGGCTGGAGGCGCGGAACCGGGAGCTGAGGGAGAGGGCTGAGTCGGTGGAGCGGGAGATCCAGTACGTCAAGGATCTGCTCATCGAAGTGTACAAGGCTCGAAGCCAGAGGACCCGCAGCAGCTAGCCGGGCAGGGGCTTTGGGCGGTAGGGGGCGCTGGTCCTCAGCTCTGGGTCACTTCTGTTTTCCGGAGCTGAGGAGGGAGGGTCCCGGTCATCCCTTTGCCTCCACCTTCATTCCAAACATCCCTCTCCCCCCGCCCCCCGCTTTTATCCTTGTCCCCTCTCTTGTCCATTTTGCTCCCCTCGTCCCTCCCCAGAATCCTGGAATGTTTGGCCATAGGAGTGACGTCTACACTCCTCAAGGAAGAGCTGGGGGGCTGAAGCCCACAGGGGACTCGGGGAGCAGGGCAGAGCTTGGAAACCTGGTCTCCAACAGGGACTCGAGGGCAGGAAGCTATGCAGAATCACTATGCAAATGAGGAAGGGGAGCCATCGGGGCCACAAGGGAGGGTTTGAAGAATGGCACCCTTGTAATAAGCAAAAAAAAAACAAGCCAAGGGACCTGGGGGAGCTCCATTTGGGTGGGGAGCCGAAAGGCGGCTGAGCTCACAGAGCAGGTGGCTATGCAGGCAGATGGGAGGCAGGCGGGGGGGGGGGGGGGGGGGTGGGGGCCCGTGGGGGGGGGCGGGCTGGGCTTTTTAGCTCGGGGGGGCATCAGTGTTTCGTGAAGGTGTTGGGGGAGGGGCCGCCTCTAGGTGAGGGAGGGAGGGGACCGATCCTTTGGGGGTTGTGAGCGGAAATAAAATGAAGAACTTCCTCTGGCCTGTGCGTATTGTCTGTGAGAGGAGAAGTCGGGGAGAGGGCGGTCTTAGGTCAAAGACAATCATGATGATAATAGAAACCACCAGTTATACTTAGGATTGAGCGCACACACTGGGCACATGGCCAAGTTGGGACCAATAGAACCGGCAAAAATACAGGAACCACTTTTAGATTCACTGTTAATTACTTACATAGACAGCGAAAGACAGGATAGCCAAAGATGCCAGCTCCTCAAGGTCCTTGTCACACACCCCAAAAAGGACGATGCCAAAACAAAAGGGGCTGGATGGCTGAAACGAGGTGTGGGGTACTCCACACTGAGGGGCCAGCTGTCTGATGACAGCCTCCCGGGGAAGTGGGGAGGTAGGTGGAGGATGGCCTGGCAGCCATGGTGGGGACATCCCACTACCTCTGTGTTGAGGATGTGGAGGAGGAGGAACTATCCCGCTACCTTCTAGGTCCTTCTGGCTGATCTAAGAATTAAGCTGGCAGAGCAACAGGAGAAAGTCAAACAGAGTTTTTAATAATATCGGAGAAACCCAGGAAAACCGAGTAACTCACCAAAATGGCCTAAGCCACTACCTTAAATGCCATCTTCAGCTACAGACAAAGGAGGATGTTGAGGGTCAAAGGGGAGGAAGGGAATTTACATGGAGATGGAAAAGCAAATGTTTGGTAAACAGATGTTGGCCATGCCTTGTCGAGATAATGAGAGATGGAGAGGACTGTGATTAAAGAGCCCTTGTTAGGTTTCTCCCTGTCTGCCACACCTAGTTTATATTATCCTGTAGTTGGCTTATGGTATTAGCTCCTTCCTGGAACAGGCCTTCTATCTTAAATTCTTTTAGGCAGTTAGGAAGGTCAAAGTTTCCTTCAGAGTCTTTTGTTCTTAATAGTCAGGCCAGGGGCTGGCCCAGTGGCCGGCCCAGTGGCCTAGTGGTTAAGTTTGCGTGCTCCACTTTGGCGACCCGGGGTTTGCAGGCCTGGATCCAGGCTCCCACCCAGCACCTCTCATCAAGCCGTGCTGTGGTGGCATCCCACATAAAATACAGGAAGATTGGGCAACAGATGTTAGCTCAGGGCTGATCTTCCTCACAAAAAATAAAAATAAATAAGCCAAAGAGACACATTTGGGGGTGACAAATTCTGATCCCCCACAGGGATTTTTTCAACAAATCTAGAGGGAGGGGCCTGCTGGCATTGTTCAGAGAGGCTCAGGGCTGTTGTTGCTGAGGTCTCTCTGATTCTTTTGGCCTTTTCCTCATGATCACAAGATGGAGGCCACAGCTCCAGGCATTGTATCTGCATTCAAGGCAGGAGGACTAGCAGACTCTGGTGGGTTTCTGCTTACATCTCACTGTCTAGATCTATGTCACATGGATATTCCTGGTTGCAAGGGAGCCTAGGTATAGACGTACCATGGAATATGATTCAGCCTTAAAAAGGAAGGAGATTCTGACATGCTACAACATGGATGAATCTTGAGAACATTACACTAAGTGAAATAAACCAGTCACAAAAAGATAATTAGTGTTTAAATCCACTTATATGAGGTACTATTCTAGCTCCTCAAGGTTCACCCAGGAGTGGAGTCGCTGGATCATATGATAATTCTATTTTTAGTTTTTTAAGGAAATGCCAAACTGTTTTCCACAGCACTGCACCGTTTTCCATTCCCACCAACACTGCACAAGGGTTCCAATTTCTCCACATCCTTGCCAACACTTATTATTTATTGTTTTTTGCTTGTCTATAGTAGCCATCCTGATGGGTGTGAGGTGTATGTCTAAAATTTTTAATTCAAAAAAGAAGGGATGTATCTAAATATATTGTTGACTAAGATATTGATGTCATTTACCTAAGACCAAATAACGGTGGCTTAAATAATATAGAAGATTGCTTTTCTTGTGTAAATATCCAAGCTGGAAGATGGGGAAGGGAGTAGGGTGGCCCTGCCTCCTGAGTTCTTTCATGGATCCAGGTTCCTTCTCTGTTCTTGCTCTGCATCTCCCAGCTCCGTAGCCCTCAAACTTGAGCATGCATCAGAATTCCCTGGAGGGTTTTTTGAAACACAGATTGCTCGGCCCCATGCCCCAGAGTTTCCGATTCAGCAGGTCTTGGATGGAACCTGAGAATTTGCATTTCTCACAAATGCAGGTGACACTGCTGCTGCTGGTCTGGGGACCTCACTTTGGGAACCATTCTCTTAAGGTGTCACCCTCTTAATGGTCTAAGCCAAGTCACAATTGCTAGGACTTTGTTACAGCAAGCAGGAAAGGGAAAAGAGATACTGGAGAGCAGGCAGCCTCCTTTTAAGGACATAAGCTTGGAGTTTTCCACCACACCTTTTCTGGCCTTTCCTTTGGCTAGAATTTAGTCACATGGCCCTGCCTAGCTGCAAGAGATCCTGGGAAATGTAGTCTCTAGGAGGGTGGCCATTTTCTCAGCCAGAACCTAGGTGGTACTATTATTAAAAAGAAGAAGCAGGGCCAGCCTGTGGCATAGTGGTTAAGTTCTGTGTGCTCTGCTTCAGCGGTCTGGGTTTGCGGGTTGGGATCCCTGCCTGAACCTACACCACTCGTTTGTCAGCCATGCTGTGGTAGTGACCCACATATAAAGTGGAGGAAGATTGGCACAGATGTTAGCTCAGAGCTAATCTTCCTCAGCAAAAAAAAAAAAAAAAAAAAGAAGAAAGTGAAATGGACTTTAGGGAGTATGGTTATTAGCAAGGTCAGGAATGCAGGGGCTTTGAGGCCAGCAGTTCTCAGTTGTCTGTGGGCCTCAGGGTCCCCAAGACCCTTTCAAGTGATTTGCAAGGTTAGAATTATTTTCATCATAATACTAAGACATTATTTGCCTCTCTCCCTTCTCTTTCTCTCTGGAGTTTTCCAGAGGTTATGTGATGTGTGATGACATCATCACTCTGACAGCTGACAGAACATGTGTTTGTGTATTCTCGTGACTTAGAAGTTTTGCAATTTTAATTGTTAAAACTAAATATTGATAGTTACGGCCCATGCAAACAAAAGTTCTTTGGGGTCTCTGATATTTATTTAGAGTGTAAAGAGTTCCTGAGACCAAAAAGCATGACACCTGCTGCATTAGTATTCATTTCCCCTTAAATTCAAGTCTCGCGATGGGACCATCCAAGAGTTTGAACTGGGGCTGCAATTCCACCGGAAGTGACCATTCCTTACAGCTTCTCAGAAGCAGGGCTTTCCTGTCCGCCCACCGTAAAGCATCTCTATTTGCGACAATGCTGAAACTTACCCGCGTCTTGTGCGTCTGGACCACAGTGGGGGAAATGCCCCGCCCACTTTTGCGTTCTGGAGATGACTGACAGCAAAGAGGCATCCTTGTCCGTAAGACTTAGATAGGGAGTGAACCCCTTGTTTACCTAAGACAGGGCCACACAGACCCTCCAAATTGCCATTTTTGAACGCATAAGTGGTTAGCTGAATTGTTTCGTCCCCATTGTTAACAAAATGCTGGCTAACCAAACTTAGGTTAAGTCTCTCTCCTTCCCCCTGCTCTCGGGAGCTTTGGTCCATCCTCAGCCTGAGCCCGAATGCAACCCCTGAATGGCTGGTCTCTCCCATCTACTGTCCTATCAAGCTGCCTTTTCGTCCCGCTTCCCCACATCCTCCTCCCTAGAAAAGAAAGGCTTTTGTCTAACCCTTCGGAGCTTGCAAATCTTACGGTTTTTCCACTTGCAATAGTGTCCCCCCTCTGCAAGAGTTCTTCCTCGCAATAATCCTTTGGAGTAGAGTCTCTCCTTACCAAATCTGATTTTTTTTAATTGAGGTGGAATTCGCATAATATAAAATTAATCATTTTAAAGTGAACAATCCAGTGACCTGGAGTACATTCACAATGTTGTACCACCACCAGCTCTGTCTAGTTCCAGAACATTTCCATCACTTCAAAATAAAACCGCGTGCATCCAATCTGTTTTTATTTGACACTTGCAATTCCACGAGCTGGTGGAGTGGGTTTAATTCTTGTTCACCCTTGATGGTTTAGCCTTTGGGGTCTGTAATGGGTTGAAAGGTGGTCCCCCCAAAAGATATGTCCACGTCCTCACCCCTGGAACCTATGAACGTGATCTTATTTGGAAAAAAAATGCCGATATGGACTCTAAATGCAATGACAAGTGTCCTTATAAGGGACAGAAGAGAGACACAAATAGAGGAGGAGGAGAGCGCCCTGTGCGGATGGAGGCAGAGGCTGGAGCGATGCAGCCACAAGCCCAGGAACGCCCAGAGCCTCCAGAAGCCGGAAGAACCAGGAAGGATTCTCCTCAAGAGCCTTGGGAGAAATTGGCCCTGCCCACAGCTCGATTTCAGACTTCGGCCTCCAGGACTGTGAGAGAACAACCTTCTGTTGTTTTAAGCAACTAAGTTTGTGGGAATTTGTTACGGCCGCCAAAGGAGACGAACACAGGGTCTCGGTTTATGGCGGTGAGGGTCATCTTTTAGATTCCCCACTTGGGTGACCCCAGGCTTTTCACTATCCTTCATCTATTGGGTGCTGAGCAGAGCAAGATCAAAAAAAGAAGAAGAATAGGAAAAAATGCATCTCTGAGAAGCCATGGCCACAGCCAGCCTTCCTGCGGATGTTTACTCGGGGTACTTAGGGTTAGGAGGACAGTGACCCTCAGAGTCTGAACTCAGTTTGAAGAATCCTTGCTTAGTGTTGCCCCCTCGCAGGAACAAACACAAGTGTCAAGGTCCAAGTTCAAGTTCAAGTTCGCCTGGAGCAGCCAAGGCCCTCAGGGTGAAGCATCTTTGGTGCCATCTCCCCTCTCTGGTTCTCGATTCCCGTGGACTTTGGCCTGAGCGGTCCTTGCCAATTGCTGTTCAGAGATGAGTTTTGTATTTTACTGGTCACCTTTACCTAGATTTAGGAGGGCTGCCTTGTTTGAACAATCTAGAATAGACACAGACTCTTTATCTCCACCTTAGATTTGTCTTGCTGCATATGAAGACTTGCAAATTTAAGCCTCAGCGCTGGGATGTCATTCATCTACATCATACAAGAAAACAGCAGGCCAGTGCAGGTCAATCTTACCGGCAAAAAAAGGAGAAAGGGCTAAATCAAGCTTTACTCATTCACAGTGAAATTAGGAGCATTTAGTGATTTTTCTCCTCCAGAAGTGAGGCATAAGCTGGCGCTGCACCTCCCAGCTGTGTGGCCTTGAATAGGTGTCTCTGCCTCTCTGAGCCCAGGTTCCTTATGCAGAAGTCAGGAACGGGCAACGCAGGACCCCAGAGGCAGCCCAACGTGGACAGACATTACCAGGGGTTTGGAGGGAGTCCATCCTGGGCGCTAACCTTTTCTCCATCATAATCTTTCTTTGTGAGCTGGAAAAAATGGCGCAGCTAGGCACCGGTTATAGAGTCTGGGAACCAGTTTAAAGGATTCTGACCGGCGTTTGAAGATAGGAATAGAATAGAATAGAATAAAAAACCATCAGGTCGTACAAGGGTGGTAGGTAGTGAAACTATGCTGATGTGAAATAATTTCTTACCGTGCATCACGGTCGGAAACCTTCGGAAGCCGCTGGTCCACGGCCCCGGCTTCATGCACTGATTTCCAGACAAACCCAGTTAACACCCCGGATAGCGACTCCCTTGGAGACGCGGCCTCCGCTTCGCCCAAAGCAACGTGGGCGTCTCCGGGCGGCGGTCTTAGCAGGACTCGGCCGCCAGGTGGCGCGCGCGGCCCGCTGCCAGTGGGTTTTGCTCCATCCTCGACTCTGACGGTCCAAGCAGGTGGGTTATTTCTTGTCCCGCCTGGACCGCAGGATCCCGATTCCCGGGACTGGAAGCCCCGGCCACGAGTATAGCTCCCGGGGCGCCGCGCTGCAGGAGGGCTCGGGCCGTCCCGAAGGCGTGTGGCCACCCTAAGACCATCCATCCCTTCTTCGTTCCTCCCACGTTCAAGGGGAAGGAATTAGACAGGGGCCTGGACACCGGGAGGCAGGGGTCATCGGGAGCTGCCTTCCAGTTTGCCCACCACGTCCTCCTCTCACTCTCTAGTCCCCTGCGCTGCCTTTTATTTCCCTCAATAGCACTTACCACCATCGCACGTATACTTGTGTGTTGTTTGTGTGTCTTGACTCAAATGTAAGCTCCACAGAACGGAGTTTTTGTCTCTTTGGTTCAATGCGGCCTCCTTAGTGATTGGAACACCCCGGCACAGCGGGAACAGTCAACGGTTGTTGAATGAAGGGATATACATGGAGGCAGCACTAAATAAGATACACTTCCAGCATGATAGAAACTGAGGACAAGGGCCGGCCTGGTGGCAGTGGTTAAGTGCACACATTCTGCTTTGGCGGCCCAGGTTTCGCAGTTCGGATCCCGGGTGCAGACATGGCACCACTTGGCAAGCCATGCTGTGGTAGGGGTCCCACATAGAAAGTAGAGGAAGATGGGCACGGATGTTAGCTCAGGGCCAGTCTTCCTCAGCAAAAAGAGGAGGATTGGTGGCAGATGTTAGCTCAGGGCTAATCTTCCTCAAAAATAAAACAAAACAAAACTGAGGAGAAAATACATATACTTGAGAGGGAAGCGAAATATGCCAAGATAGAAAACAGCTCTGATGACCTCTTGGTCGTGGCGTAAGGGCCTAATGGAGTAGCATCCTTCTTTGTTCATTCCTATACCCACTGAATCCAGCCAGGACTTTGTAACAAACAGGTGCGCCATCAATCTCCTTCTTCTTCTTCTTTTTTTTTTTTTTTTTTTTTTTAAGATTGGCACCTGAGCTAACAACTGTGGCCAATCTTTTTTTTTTTTTCTGCTTTATCTCCCCAAATCCACCCTGGTACATAGTTGTCTATCTTAGTTGCAGGTCCTTCTAGTTGTGGCACGTGGGATGCTGCCTCAACGTGGACTGACAAGCAGTGCCATGTCCACACCCAGGGTCCGAACCAGCAAAACCCTGGGCTGCCGCAGCAGAGTGCACGAACTTAACCACTCGGCCACGGGGCTGGCCTCAGCCATCAATCTTCTTGAATGAATGAATGAATGAAAATAAGGCACACGGCTTCTCTGAGATTCAGCTTTGGATATATTAAATGGATAAAAAGCAACCTTGCAAGAATTTTTAAGAACATGTATGTGCTGAGAAAGAGAAAGTGAGCTGTTGGTACCCCACAAGTGGCCTGACACAGCTAGGCTGTGGTGTTCTCCCGTTGGGCATAAACAATCTCACAGAACACAAAATTCAGGCAAGGCCACTCTTTGACCTTAATAAATAAGACAAGAGGCCAGCCCCATGGCCAAGCGGTTAAGTTCATGTGCTCTGTTTCGGTGGCTCAGGATTTCACTGGTTTGGATTGTGGGTGCAGACATGGCACTGCTCATCAGGCCATGCTGAGGTGGCGTCCCACATACCACAACCAGAGGGACTTACAACTAGAATATACAACTATGTCCTGGGGTGCTTTGGGGAGAAGGAAAAAAAAAAAGAAGAAGAAGATTGGCAACAGATGTTAGCTCAGGTGCCAGTCTTTAAAAAAAAAAAAAAGACAAAAACCAAGATCACTTCATAATTTTGTCTAAGCACAGACAAAAAACAAGGTCACAGTGCAAACCAAAAATATCCCAAATTTCTCTCTCTCTCCTGACTAGTGTGAGTGATTGCTGCTGCTTTACCAACCACAGCTTTCTCTTCGATCTAGCTTTCCCTCCCTTCTCGATCAATTATCCAATCAATTATCTTCTCCACTTTCCCTCTTCTCATCTGGTACTTTTTAGTTTTAGAATTTCCATTTAATTCTTTTTAGTAATTCCTTTTTCTCTGCTAAGAGCTCATATGTGTTCATTCATTATGACCATATTTTTCTTTACGTCTTCGAGCATGGTTATAATGGCTGCTTTAAAATACTCGTCTGCAAACTCCAACATCTAGTTTATCTTTGTGTGTTGGTCTTCACCGATTGTCTTTTATGTTGAGTCCGTTTCTTCGCCTTTATAGTAGTTTTGGATTTGTACCCTGGATATTGCGAACTATATGTTGTGGATTATGTTTTGTCCCTCTAAGGTGTCTTGTTTTGGAGGTCAGCTTCTTTGGCTGAACGCTCACTAAATTCTGTCTCCTCCAAGCTGGACAGAAGCCCAAATCTCTGTTCAGTTCCTTTAGCCTTAGTTTGGATGCTTGGGGTTCTGACACATGTGTGCGTTGCTTAAGGGTCACCAGAAATTTGGGAAGACTTTACACGCAATATTTGGGACTCCCCTATGTGACTTTCTCCTTTTCCAGGATTTCTCCCTCCTTTTCCAGCTACTGTGGTTCCCCAAACTCTGCCCTCTAGTTCATCAACCAGTAGGATGGCTGGTTTTTATCAAAGATTTATTCATCCCTTGTGGTGACCAAGACCCATTAAGATCTGCCTTCAGACAGAAAGCATTACAGAAGGGGATCTAAGAGGACCTTTGTCCCCCTCACCCGAGCATTAATCTATTTCAGAAGTTGCCTCCCTTTGGTTGCTCTTCACTGTTGCAGGTAACCGTTTTCAGAGTTTATCCAGAGGTAAAGAATTGTTGCTGTTAATAAATAAGTTATTTGCTATCTGTGGGAGGGTCGGTCTGAAAGGAGCAGCTTGGCCATTGGTGCAGTGGAATCGTTTATTTTCTTTGGCTGTCAAATTTCAACTCTCCTGGAGGAAGACGTGCTGTCAGGGTCTTTCGTAGCCCCCTGGAGGCCAGGCAGGCTGGAGAAGAGAAAGCTCACCCCCCCTTTCCCTATGCTCGAGGGTCCTGGACAGGAAAAAGCAACGTGTGCTCATCCCTCCCCATGTGTGTTTCCCGTGGCTGATTAATGACCCCCAAAGATAGCCAGGTCTTTTTGTGTGTGTGTGTGAGGAAGATTAGCCCTGAGCTAACATCTGCTGCAAATCCTCCTCTTTTTTTTTGCTGAGGAAGACTGGCCCTGAGCTAACATCCGTGCCCATCTTCCTCTACTTTATATGTGGGACGCCTACCACAGCATGGCTTGCCAAGTGGTGCTATGTCCGCACCCGGGATCTGAACTGATGAACCCCAGACCGCCGAGAAGTGGAATGTGCACACTTGACCGCTGCGCCACCGGGCCGGCCCTGATATCCAGGCCTTAATCGCTGGAACCTGTGAATGTTCATTTATATAGCAAAAGGGAAGTTGCAGGTGTGATTAAGCTAAGCATCTTGAGATGGAGAGATCATCCTGGATTATCTAGGTGGGCCCTAAATGCAACCACAAGCACTCCTAGAAGAGGGAAGGAGAGGGGGTTTTGAACACAGAAGAGAAGAAGGCCATGTGATGGAAAAGCAGAAGAAAGCGGAATCAGAGACAGGAGATGCTACCCCACTCGCTTTGAAGACGGAGGCAGAGGCCATGGAGCAAGGAATGCAGCTCCAGAAGCTGGAAAAGGCAAAGACACGGCTCATCCACTAGAGCCCGTCAAGGGAGCAGGGCTTAAATTTAAACATAGTGGCTTAAAACAATGAAAATCTCTTCGTTTACAGTTCGGGAGTCTCCTGGGCGTCAAAGCAAGGTGTCGGCAAGTGGGTTTCTCCCAGAAGTTCCAGGGGAGGATGTGGTCCTTGCTCCTTGCGGTTGCTGGTGGCCGCCAGCATCCTTTGAGCCTCGGCAGCCTCGCTACAGTCTCTTCTGTTGTCACACATCCTTCTTGTCCTTGTGTAGTCGGATCTCCCTCTGCCTCTCTCTTATAAACTTGTGGCTACATTTAGGGACGATCTGGACAATTCCTCCATCCCAAGATGCTTAACGTGATCATACCTGCGAAGTCCCTTTTGCCTTCGAAGTGACATACTCCCGAGTTCTGGGGACCAGGACGTGCACATCCTTGGGGGCCGTTATTCAGCTTCTTGCATACACCGTCTGCTTGAATCTTCCACCTGGGCTATAGCACTTTCTCTGATTCTGTCTGTGGGAAGAGAGAGAAAGAAACGGGCTCTCTCGGCCCCACCCCTCGCCACACCCTCTGTCTCTCCCTGGGCAATGTCACAGCACTGTGGTCCTAGGGATCCCATCCCTGCACCTCATCTGAGCCCCTCCTGGGCCCAGCTCAGCCTGACGGGCAGGTGGCTGTCAGTGAGCCACGCCAGATGCAAAGATGCGCCTTCCCAGGCTGAGCGGGATGAGCCAGAGGCTGTGGGCAGCCACTTCTGGACCCTTCTACAATCAATGGGTGAACACCTCTGGAGAAACACTGAATATTTCCTTAACTATAAGCACAGTTCTGCTTATAGACACTTGAACGGCTCCTGTTGCTCCAGAAATAATGACCCAAACCCCTAACGTGGTACCCAAGATACATGTCCTCCTCTCAGGATTAGCCTACGAGGCTGGTTTCAGATGCCTCACATGTGTGCGCGCACACACACACAAATAGATATCCTTGCCGCATATGGACACGCAGGTACAAAACACACACTCAGAGACACAGACATGCACACCCACAGGCAGATGCACAGATACAAAGACGCATACACATACATACAAAGTGGACACACACATTCAGACACGGACAGAGGGACACATGCATACGCACACACACACACACACAAACTTACACGCACACGTTTGGGTGTTTTTCATTGTGAGTCCCGGGCTAGACACTCCACCCTGATATTTCTCCTGAGAAGGGGGGGGCCCCCGTGTCCAGGCAAGTGGACCTGGCTTTCACGCCACGGAGACCCGGGGCAATGAGGTCTCCCATGGAAGAGAAAGAACGGGGTTTCTCTCCTCTGCTGGACACTTCCTGACTTTGGGTGATGCTATGTGTCAAGGCCATGTGGTCCTGGGTCCCTGGAATCCTGCCGGTGGCTGACCCCCCACCACACCCCACTCTTTCTGACCATCTATTGGAAAAGCAATGAATTGCTTAGTTGATTTGAAAGAAGGGAAGTTTTAGGGGCCCATTTTGCAACTCTGCAGAAATTGAAAAAGTGACTCAAAACAAGACAAAACAGAGTGACTGAGTCAGACGGAGGTCCCGGCATCCTTCCTCCTGCCCCCGAGGCCCTTTCCCGGACTGCTGTCCGTGGGGTCCAGGCCGGGCTATGGATGATGCAGTCACAGTGTCAACAAGAAGGATGGGCAGGGGATGCGGTGACTTTGGGTCAACCAGCCACGGGTTAGGGGCTCTGCTGATGCTGGGTGGTGTCCTTGTGGTCCAACCTGGGACCATTTGGGTAAAAGCGATGGTGCCTTGTGGTTAGAGACGAGCGGTTGAGAAGCGAAGTGAGGAACTGCTTACAGACGAAAGGGAAGTGATACTCTCTCTGTGAGGTGTCGGACGGTTCGTCCCATTTCCTTTTATGTATTTGTGATAATCTCAGCAATTTTCCTGTCCCAACCTAGACAAGCTCTGGGCCGGTTCCGAGCACATTGCGGCATGTCCACCCGCGGGCGCACCGAGGGCGCCGAGATGGGGGACGCAGAATCCACAGACCCAGGCAGGCGGGCACCTGCGCCCCGACTTCAGAAAACCGTGGTTTTCCGCACCACAGCCTGATGGGGGAAGCAGACTGTTATGGGGGTTCCCCAAGACCACCCCGAGTTTTAGTGATCCCCCAGAAGGACTGAAAGAACTCAGAGAAACCATTCCACTCGTGGTTTATTGGAGTGGAAGAACTGAGATTAAAATCTGCAAGTGAAACGTGTACGGGGCTGCGTCCAGGCGAGGCCAGGCGTGGGCTTCCAGGGTCCCCCCCCAGTGGGGTCGTGTGGACAGCACTTAATTCTCCCAGTGCCATGGACTGAATTGTGTCCCCCTCAATTCACACATTGAATGGTGACTCCAACGTGACTGCATTGGGAGATAGGGCCAAGAAGGTCATGAAGGTTAGATGAGATCATGGGGGGGGGGCCCTGATAAGATAGGATTGGTGTTCTGATGAGAAGAGACACCAGGAATCTCTCTCTCTGCCATGGGAGGACACAGAGAGAAGGCAGCCACGCGCAAGCCAGGCAGTGGGCCCTCACCCAGTCGGCACCTTGATCTTGGACTCACAGCCTCCAGAACTGAGAGAGAGGGGCCGGCTGGGTGGCGCAGCGGTTAAGTTTGCATGTTCCGCTTTGGCAGCCCGGGGTTTGCTGGTTTGGATCCTGGGTGTGGACATGGCACCACTTGGCATGCCATGCTGTGGCAGCGTCCCACATATAAAGTAGAGGAAGATGGGCACGGATGTTAGATCAGGGCCAGTCTTCCTCAACAAAAAGAGGAGGATTGGCAGCAGATATTAGCTCAGGGCTAATCCTCCTCAAAAAAAAAAAAAAAAAAAGAACTGAGAGAGAGTAAATTTTTGCTGTTTCTTGCTCAGTCTGTGGAATTCCATGGCAGCCCGAAGCTGAGCAGCACACCCGGTGACACGGTGACGATGTGTATGGAGTGTTGCCAACAGAGGAAGCTCCTCTGGGCCTTGGGGTCCAGGGCTTCTACTGAGGGCCTGTCATGGGTTGACGTGTCCCCCCGAAAAGGTGTTGGAATCCTAACCCCCGGGACCTGTGAATGCGACCTCATTGGGAAATAAGATCTCTGCAGGTGATCAGTTAAGGTGAGCCCATGAGAGTGGGCCCTAATGCGGTAGGACTGGTGTGCTTACAAAAAGGGGACATTTGGACACAGACACAGACACGTACTGAGGAAAGACCATGTGAAGACGCAGGGAGAGCATCATCTATAAGCTGAGGAAAGCTGGAAGCTGCCGGAAGCCAGGAGAGAGGCCTGGAACAGATTCTCCCTCATGGCCCTCAGAAGGAACCAGCCCTGCTGGCACCTTGATTTCAGACTTCTAGCCTCCAGAACGGTGAGATAATAAATTTCTGTAAGTGTGGTCTGTGGTACTTTGCCACGGCAGCCCCAGGAAACTGACACAGGGTCGGTCACACAGGCATGGAGCGCCCATGTGGCTGACCTTAGTTGTTGAGTCTCCAGCCCCTCCAGGGGTCAAGCTGATACCACACAGCCCAAGGTCCCACCATAATCATGTTGTTACACAGACTATCTGGTGTGGCCCAAGGCCCCAGGTAAGCCAAGTGGTGCTTTTTTTTTTTTTTTTTTTTTTTTTTTTGCTGAGGAAGATTGGCCCTGAGTTAACATCTGTTGCCAATCTTCCTCTTTTTGCTTGAGGAAGATAGTCGCTGAGTTAACATCTGTGCCCATCTTCTTCTATTTTGTATGTGAGATGCTGCCACAGTGTGGCTTGATGAGCGGTGTGTAGTTCTGTGCCCGGGTTCCAAACTCACGAACCTGGGGCTGCCAAAGCAGAGTGCACGAACTTAACCACTATGGCACCGGGCTGGCCCCATACCAGTCACTCTTATCAGGCGGGACATGCCAAGGGCTTAGGGGTCGCTTCCCAGGAGCTCAGGCAAAGGCTAGACCTCTCTTTGGGTAAGGCTAGCTCTTTACTAGATGCACAGCTGCTAAATTGAGGAGCTGGGCTGGATGCAAGCAGGTATTTGTCCTTCATTCTCATGTGGTCCTGACTCTCAGGAGAGGGACGCGCATCCAGCAAGCCCTGGGCAGTGCTGACCACGCCCTCCTGTCACGGTGGGTGTGAGACGGGAAGCTTCTCACCAGAGCCGGCTAAATGATTTGCAGGCCCCTGAGCAAAACGAAGATGGGGGGCCCCTTTGACGAAAAGCAGGAAAAACCTTTTTCCTTTCTTTCATGGCCTCTCTCTTTTGACCTGTTGTGATGTTTTGTTTTTTAACATTCAAAAAGTTGTGGCCACATAAAATTTACCATTTTAACGTGCACAACTCAGTGACATGAAGTCACATGTTGTGCAACCATCGCCACTACCCAGTTCCAGAACTTTTCCATCACCCCAAAAGGAGACCCCAATTCATTGGCTGCCACTCCCCATACTCCACTCCCTGCAGGCCTGGTGTCTGCTGATCCACTGTCTGTCTCTGTGGATTTGCCTATTCTGGGCGTTTCATACAGATGGAGTCACACAATATGTGGCCTTTTGTGCCTGGCTCCTTTCACTAAGCATGATGATTTTGAGGTTCATCCATGTTGCAGCATCTCTCAGTGCTTCATTCCTTTTTATGGCTGAATAACATTCCATTGTGTGGAGGGACCACATTTTGTTCATAGTGGTTTTCTGGGTTTTTTCTTTTGAGAAAGATTACCCCTGAGCTAACATCTGCCGCCAATCCTCCTCCTTTTGCTGAGGAAGACTGGCCCTGAGCTAACATCCGTGCCCATCTTCCTCTACTTTATATGTGGGACGCCTACCACAGCATGGCTTGATAAGCGGTGCCATGTCCACACCCGGGATCCAAACCAGCGAACCCCAGGCTGCCAAAGTGGAACATGCGAACTTAACCGCTGTGCCACCAGGCTGGCCTCCAAAGTGGTTTTTATTTGCTGGTTAATGTCCAATCCCTCAGGGTGCCTGGGCTCCTGCCTCTCAACTCAGCATCACCCAGACCCTCTCTGTGCCTAGGTGGGGGCATAGGGAGTGAGGTGGGGCTGAGACCCTGTCATGGAGATGGAGGAGGTGGGGAGGTGGCAGAGATATGACCGCATGTGGTCCAAGGTCTCAAGCCCCCTGGTGCGTGCCCCATTCTCCCATTAGAGTTCACCTACAGAACATGAATTCAAGGATAAAATGACTAAGGATTTCAAGATGTTGACCTCAAAGCATCAAACCCCAAGCGGGAAGCCCTTTGGAGCTCGTGGCCCTGTGCAGCTGGCTGCTCTCACTGTGGAGCTGGGAGCCTTGTGTAGACACAGCCCCAAGACAGGTAGGGAGCTCGTGGGGGCACTGGGCTTGGGGTCACGCAAGGGTGATGCCCTGAGGGCAGGAGTCAGGGGGTCCTGCTCTAGTCTTGGCCTCCAGCGCCTGCATGGAGTCCATGTCTGCCTGGCGATGAATGAATGAATGACTGAGTGAACGAATGACCTTACCTGAAGCTGTTACTCACTATTTCTCCTGACAGCGCATCTCTTGGGACCTCGCTCCCCTTGAGGCCGACCTGGAGCGGCTCCTTCCTGATTTGGGACAAGACCAGTGCCCCGCCCCCCCATCCTCTCTCTGCTCTGTGGCTTCCATCTGTGAAAGGAGAAGTCGGAAGAGGGGACCTTCTGGGACATTTGGCATTCCTCAGTTCCTCTTCTGTGGATGGTCACTGACCCCTCCCCTCTCAGAAGCTTCCTGTTGGAGCTTCCTGTGGACTGACAGGCAGCTCCAGAGGCCAGACGGTCCCAGGGGGAGGCCCAGCCCCGAGGCCCCTGGAGATGTTCTTGCTGCTGCTGCCGCCCCTGCTGTGGGCAGGTGAGTGGGTGCAGGGCCAGGGCTCCTGGGCCGGGCAGGGGGCTGGGGCTGCAGCTGAGCCTCCGTGTCCTGCCAGGGTCCCTGCAGGAGAATCCGAGGGTGGAGATACAAGTGCCAGAGTCGGTGACGGTGCAGGAGGGCCTGTGCGTCCTCGTGTCCTGCACGGTGTCCTCCATCGGGGTTGGCTTGAATGACCCCGCACCTGCCTACGGCTCCTGGTTCCAGAAAAGGTTTAGTGCCCCAAAGGACGTTCTCGTGGCCACAAACAACCCAGCCAGGACAGGAAAAGCGAAGACCAAGTTTCCATTCCTCCTCTCCGGGGACCCCAAGACCAACAACTGCTCTCTGAGCATCGCAGGCGCCAAGAAGGGGGACGGTGGACTCTATTATTTTCAACTGGAGAGAGGAGGGGACTTGAGAAACACTCACAAGAGTGTCCTGGTCCCCGTGACAGTGAGAGGTAGGGAATGGTCTCCAGGGATGGGCGGAGCGTGTCCTCGGGGGCAGGAACGGCCCCCTGGCCCTGCATCTTTAAGGAGGACAGTGGGGCGTGGTCTGTGCAGGGTCCCATGGGGATCCAGCCTCTCCCGCTCTCCTCCCCAGCGCTGACACAGACCCCCGACATCCACATCGACCGGCCCCTGGAATCTGGCTGCCGCAGCCACCTGACGTGCTCCGTGCCGGGGGCCTGTTTCCAGCCGACGCCCCCCATCGTCTCCTGGATGGGGGCCGCCCTCGGAGCCCCGGGCCTGGACTTGAGGGCCTATAACTCCTGGGAGATCTCGCTCACCCCACGCCCACAGGACCACGGCACCAACCTCACCTGTCGGGTCACCTTTCCCAGGGCTGGCGTCAGCACCGAGGGGACCCTCACCCTCAGCGTGTCCTGTGAGTGTTTCCTGAGGGCCGAGGGGAAGGGCTGGGAGGGGGCTGAGCGCCGGTGCCCCAGAGGCCAGGCCTGGGGTCCACGGCAGGAAGGACACAGGCTTCCTTCTGATTCCCTTTCCATTTCCGTGCCTCCCGGGGTGCGGAGGGGGCGGGCGGAAGGGCTGGCTCTGACTCCATCCGTCACTGTGTCACTGTCCTAGTTGCTCCACGGGACCTGACCATCAGCCTCTTCCGGGGAAACTGCACAGGTAGGACGGGGCATCCCCTCCCCAAGGTGGGGACAGGAGCAGGTGGCCCGTGGAGAGACGCAGGGAGAGCAGAGATGGGAGCCCCTGACATACACTCTCTAACATATGGTTTTTCCTTACTCTTCATTCCCTCAAAAGACTTTTTGTCAAATATGTGCAAGTTATGAGGAACCATCATAAAATGAATGCCTTGGTTCTCACCACTGAGCTTAAGAAAAAGAACGGCAACCCCATCTTTGGGGCACCCTAAATACCCCTTCCCAAGTTTGAGCCCTTCCGTCTTGCCTCAGAGAAAGCCACTATGCTGAATTTTGTCTCCTCATTTCTTTTTGCTTTTTTTTTTGAGGAAGGTTAGCCCTGAGCTAACACCTGCTGCCAATCCTCCTTTTTTTTGCTGAGGAAGACTGGCCCTGAGCTAACATCCATCCCCATCTTCCTCTACTTTGTATGTGGGATGCCTGTCATAGCATGGCTTGCCAAGCAGTGCGTGGGTCCGTGTCCAGGATCCAAACTCATGAACCCTGGGTGCCGAAGCGGAACGTGCGCACTTAACTGCTGCGCCACTGGGCCGGCCCCATTCTCATTTCTTTTATTTAACTTTATTTTTGATTGAGGTATAATTGACACAAAAATTGTGTATATTTAAAGCATACAACATGATTGATATACATACACACTGTGAAACGATTACCACAATCACGTTAATGAACACGTCCACATTCCTTCTCTTTTCTTGTAATTTTACTTCCTATGTTTGAATCCCTACGCGATGTTTAATTTACCATGCTTTTGAAAACATCATGTTAATAGGACTGAAACATACGTGTTCCTGCCTATTTATTGTTTTCAACTGAAATTAAATTCATATAACAAAATTAGCCATTTTATTTTATTTATTTTTAGATTGGCCCTGAGCTAACATCTGTTGCCAATCTTCTTTTTTTCTTCTTGTTTCTCCTCAAAGCCCCTTGGTACATAGTTGTATACTTTAGTTGTGGGTCCTTCTAGTTGTGGCATGTGGGACGCCACCTCAGCGTGGCCTGATGAGTGGTGCCATGTCCGCGCCCAGGATTTGAACCAGCGAAACCCTGGGCCACCGATCAGAGCGCGTGAACTTGACCATTCGGCCACGGGGCCAGCCCAAAATCAGCCATTTTAAAGTGAACAATTCACTGGCATTTGAGACATTCACAATGTTGTGCAGACACCACCTCTATTTAGTTCCAGAACATTCTCGTCACCCCAAGGAAAGCTCTGTACCTATGAAGCAGCCAGTCCCTGTTCCTCCCTCTTTCCAGCCCGGGGTAACTAACGGTCTCCTTTCCGTCTCCATGAATTTGCCTCTTCTGGACATTGCACATAAATGGAGTCCTACAGGATGTGGTCTTTTGGGTCTGGCTTCTTTCACTCAGCATTATGTTTTCAAGACTTATCCACATTGTAGGCTGGATCAGGGCTCCGTCCCTTTTTGTGGCTGAATAATATTCCACTGTCTGGATGGACCACCGTTTGTCTCTCCATCCGTCCGTTGACGGACACGTGGGTTGTGTCCTCCTTGTGGCTAACGTGAACAGCGCTGCTCTGAACAGTTGCATAAACACGCGTAGCCTCTGGCAAGAGGAATTAGCTGCCTGGGGGGTCCGTGTGGCGGGGAGACTTGGTTCCCAACACCCCTTCCTCCTTTGTGACTTTTAGGATGCAAAATATGAACTTCCTGCTTATCCTGAGATAACGGGGGAAAGGAGACGAGGAGGTAGAGATCGGGTCCCGGAGAACCTTGAAGGATTCGGCCCTTGAATTTGGGACGCCTGGATGAGGGATGCTGAACTGTTCAGGAAGGGGAGAGAGACATGTGGACAAGGACAAATTGCCTCAAAGAGGTTCAGGAGATGGGGCCGGTCTGGTGGCACAGCGTTTAAGTGCGCACGTTCCACTTTGGCAGCCCGGGGTTCGCTGGTTCGGATCCTGGGTGCGGACATGGCACCGCTTGGCACACCATGCTGTGGTGGGTGTCCCACGTATAAAGTAGAGGAAGATGGGCACGGATGTTAGCTCAGGGCCAGTCTTCCTCAGCAAAAAGAGGAGGATTGGCAGCAGTTATCTCAGGGCTAATCTTCCTCAAAAAAAAAAAAAAAAAAAAAAGAGGTCCAGGGACAACCCAGTGTCCGTCAATGGATGGATGGATAAACAAAGACTGGTCTATCCAGACGATGGATGTGACTGAGCCATGAAAAGGAAGTTCTGACAGGCGCTACAATGTGGATGAACCTGGAAAACATGAGGAGCAAAAGCAGCCAGACACAAAAGCCCCATACTAGATGATTCTATTTGCACACAGTGTCCAGACTAGACGAATCCAGATGAAGCCATCGAGATGGAAAGTGGTCAGTGGTTGCTTAGGGCTGCGGGGTGGAAGGACCGGGGGAGGCGAGGGTACAGGCTGCTTTCTTTAAGCTACGCTTTGATTTCTCCAGCCACACTCTCTCGTATGCTCCCCTTTTCCTTTTTGGGGTGATGAAAACATTGTAAAATCGATTGTGGTGATGGTTGCCCGACTCTTTAAATGGCATGTAAGTGGAACTGCATGGTATGTGAATTATATCTCAATAAAGCTGCTCAACAAATTCCTTGTGGAGGTCGCTTCCCAACTTAGAAACAAAGGAGAGGTGCCGGCCCCTGGCGTAGTGGTCATATTCGCACGTTCCGCTTTGGCGGCCTGGGGTTCACGGGTTGGGATCCTGGGTGTGGACCTACACACCGCTCATCAAACCACGCTGTGGCAGGCGTCCCACATATAAAGTAGAGGAAGATGGACACAGATGTTAGCTCAGGGCCAGTCTTCCTCAAAAACAAAACAAAACAGAAGCAAAGGAGAGGAGAGAGAAATAGGAGCAGAGTTTCTGAGCCTCAGGCCTGAGCTCAGTGTGCTCTCTCTCTCTCTGTCTCTCTGTCTCTCTGTCTCTCTGTCTCTCTCTGTCTCTCTCTGTCTCTCTCTCTCCAGAACTGAAATACCCAGGGAACGGCTCGTCTCTTACCATCCCGGAAGGGGAGTCCCTGCGCCTGGTCTGTGTCGCCGACAGCAACCCTCCGGCTACACTGAGCTGGGTCAAGGGGAACCAGACCCTGAGTCCCCTCCAGGCCTCGAGGCCCGGGCTCCTGGAGCTGCCCCGGGTGGAGTCGGAGCATGAAGGCGAATTCATCTGCCAAGCTCAGCATCCTCGGGGCTCCCTGCGCGTCTCCCTGCACCTCTCTGTGCACTGTGAGTGTGGGAGGACCAGGGAGGGGAGTCCTGGGCAGGCAGAGGCACCGCTGACTTCTCCTCCTTCCCCACAGACCCCCCACAGCTGCTGGGACCCTCCTGCTCCTGGGAGGATGAGGGTCTGCACTGTGGCTGCTCATCCCGAGCCCAGCCGGCCCCCTCCCTGCGCTGGCGGCTGGGGGAGCGTCTGCTGGAGGGGAACAGCAGCAACGCCTCCTTCATCATCACCTCCAGCTCCTCCGGGCCCTGGGCCAACAGCTCCCTGAGCCTCATCGAGGGGCTCAGCTCCGGCCTCAGAGTCAGCTGCGAGGCCACGAATGTCCACGGGGCCCGGAACATGACTGTCCTGCTGCTGCCAGGTCAGGGGTCTGCCGAGGGGTGAGGCTTAGGGAGGAAGGACTCTCCATCCTAGAGAAGATGAAGCTTGGAGGGGGAGCGGCTGGGGCCTGGATGGGAAAGTGTGAGAGGAAGGGCTGGGGGGGCAGAGTCCCGTTCTTTAGCTGGTTGGGAGCTGAGGAACGTGACAGCTCAAGTTCTGTGGGAGGAGGGGGCATGAGGGTGCTGGGGTTTGGAGGGGAGTCACCCCAAACCCCACTCGTCGGCAGGGAAGCCCGAGCTCCGGGAAGGATTCGTTTTGGGGGCTGTCGGGGGAGCTGGTGTTGCCGGCCTGCTCAGTCTCTGCACCTGTGTCCTCTTCCTCATGTGAGTGTCGTCCCCAGGAGGGAGGGTGGGTGCTGGCAGTGGGCAGGGGTCCAGGTCCCGGGATCCCAGACGGCCCCAGCTGGAGGAATCTGGACGGTGCTGAGCTTGTGAGAATTGGGTCTGGGGCCAGAGAATCAGAGCAGGGTCTGTTCCCGCCCCCCGATCCCAGCCATCCGTGAAGGGCCCCTGTTGTCATTATGAAAGTCATCAGGCTAGGTGTGTCCCCCACCTCCCGGCCTTGGTCAGCTCTTTCAGCCTCTTAAGCAGGGGGACCGTAGCCACACTCCAAGCTCTGAGCCAGCCGGCTGGTCAACGGTCCCGGCCTCCCCCCCTCAGAGTGAAGACCTGCAGGAAGGCGGCACCCGAGGCGGCAGCTGGTGAGGATGCCCCCTCCAGGCTGGGTCCTATCTCCCCGGTGAGTGATGAGCTCTCTGTCCATCAGGATCCCATCTGGCCACGTCCCCACGGCCACACCCCTCTTGATGACTTAGATGGTGATCATGCCATAAATAGGCTTTTGCTCTTCGGTCCCCATCAACTCAGTCCCCAGGTCCAGTGACCCAGGACTCGCCTCCCCTCTGCTCTCCATCTCCTCTCACAGAGCCAAGGACCCCCACGCCCGTCCATCTCACCGTGTCAGCTCCAACGGAACCTTCCCTACCGCCACCTCCTCATTTCTTTCTGGGCCCGTGACCCACTTTCCTCCTCCTTTCTAACTCTCCTCCCCAACACAGGCTGCCAAAGAGATCTCCCCAGGATCATAACTGTCTACAACAAAGTTCAGGGGTCCCCCAGGCCACTCTCCCTCTGACGCCAAATGCAAGCTCAGGGGTGCCCAAGACACTCAGGTTCAATAACTTGCTCCGAGGCCTCACTGAAAACTGTTGTGCTCCCAGTTATGGTTTATTCCAGCAAACGGACAGAGAGTAAAATCAGCCGAGGGGAAAGGCTCACAGGGCTGGGTTCTGAGAGACCAGGAATGAGCCTCCAGGGTGGCTCCCAATGGCGTCACGAAGATGGCACTTACTTCTCCCACAATGACATGTGCCCACAGACAGGGTACTGCCCACTGGGGAAGCTCACTTGAGCCTCGGGGTCCAGGGTTTTTATTGGCAGTTGGTCATGTAGACATGGCTGACCGCCCATGTGGCTGACCTTAGTCCAGGGGTCAGGGTGATACCACGTGGCCCGAGGCCCCACCGTCAATCACCGTTGTCAGCATAGACTGTCTCTCGTGGCCCAAGGTCCCAGGTAAACCCAGACACTCCTATCAGGCAGGACAGTCCAAAGGTCAGAGATTCCCTGCCGGGTGCTTGGGCGAAGGGTTGAAGCTTGCTTTGGGCGAGGTTAACCCTTTACTGCACAACATTCTTTGATTTTGGGGTTCAGAACACAATTTTGCGATTGCGTTTACCTGAGTTTCCGAAATGCTGAGTGGTCCCCGAGGGCAGTCCAGGTCTGAGCAAATCCCTACCCTTCTCACACCACCCGCCCCATTCCTGTGCATCTTGTCACCATTTGCAATTAGATAGTCATATAATTGACTACTACTTTAATGTGTGCTTCCCGCACTGCAAGCTGTGGGGCTTTAGGGATGGCGTCTGCTCTGTTCCCCACTGCATATCCAGGGCCTGGAGCAGGGGAGCTGTTCCATAAGGCAGTGGGCATGGGGCAGAGAGACCTGCGTATGAATCTTGACCTTACCAACAACTAAATGTGTGATTTTGGGGTATTTATTGGCCTCAGTTTCTCTATCTGATAAAGGAGGATAACAGGGTCTCCCCAGTGGATTGTTGTAAGCAATCTAGGAGGCTGGCACTTGATTATCAAGAGCCAGGCATCATTACTCTCAAATGTTTGTTGAGTGAATGAATGAAGGAATGAATGGGGGTTCAGCCAGTTTGTGGAATGAATAGATGAGAGACTCAATGCTCAGGTTCCAGGTTTGCTTGTGGGCCTTCCTTGCTCCCTTCCGGCCACCGTTATCCTCATCTGAGCCTCTTCTCTCCCCTCCACCCAGGCTGACCAATACGAGTGCCTGCCAGGCAGCTCCCTAGACCGCCTGCCCCCAGCTGTGGCCGCCCCGGGCGTGGGAGAGGAGGAGCTCCACTATGCCTCCCTCACTTTCTGCGAGCTGAGGCCCCGGGAGCCCCGTGACCAGGAGGCCACCAGCACCACTGAATACTGTGAGGTCAAGATCCGCAAATGACGGCCCCCAGCTCCAGCGGCCTCAGGCCGGAGGACTCAGGGCTTCCCCGGGAAGGGGGATCTCAGGGGCCAATCCCCGAGGGTACAGTTTTCTATGTAAACGGGCTGCCAGTGAGTGTACGGGAGTCACACTAGTGTGGTGACTGGTGGGCAGAACTGGGCTCAAATTTCAGCCCCGTCCCCAATTACAAGCGTGAGTTTGAGCAAGTCCCCGGACCTCTCAGTGTTCCTCTCTGTAGAATGGACACAACAAACCTACCCCACAGGGTGGCTGTGGGGCGTCGAGGCAGTCATTGACCTAAGGCATCCGACAGGGTGCGTGGGCAGAGGGCACGGTGCCCGAGGCCACACCTCCCAGGACAGCTGGGCTGGTGTACGGGTGCCGCCATCCTGGCCCAAATGGGGGCCACCCAGCAGGGCTGTTCTAGCTCAGAGCTCCCCACAGGCCGGGCTTCGGCTGTCGTTGGGCTGCGTCACCGCTTGGTTCTCCCTCTGGGCCACCTGCCTCCTCCTCCTCCTCTCCAGGGGACGACCCCTGGGGCACCTCCTCGTGGACGCCCTGCCGGCCGGGCTCTCTCACCGCCTCCTTCCTGGAAACCCAACTCGGGTATTTTACCCCACAGAGAGCCACTCGCTGAGTATCTGAAATAAATGAAGGGCCATCCAGATTACATAGCTCTCTCTTTAATTATACGTCCCCGATGTTTTGGTTCCCTTTAATGGCTTCTTCTTTTTGCAGAATTTGCTTATAAAATTCCTTGCAATTACAGTCTATGTTGTTATGTAGTTTTTACAGTGGTCACATCCAACTTTTGTTCTTTTTTTCACTGAATGCCCAGTGGCTTTTTTCTACTAACGAGGAAGCATGCTCAGCATTGGTGCGATGAGCCAATATGTCAAACACGTATTGGCACACAGTGAACGATGCTGACAGCTGCTCTTTGGCTTGGATGAGTTGAAGCCCGTGATGAGACCACGGGACCAGTTTCAACTGACCCCATCTTATCAACAACAGAACACTAAAGTTGTTTTCCGGGGCAGCAGCCAAAACTGCACGTCGTGTAGCCGGAGCACACGAGGAAGAGAAAATTTAGACCTGAAATAACGCCTGAGCCAAAGATTCCCGCCCACGGAGCCAAAAGGACCGGGATGCAAACGGAACTTGAAAGATGGACTCTTTCCAGAAGCGAGGGGTCTGCTGTCCAGGAAGATCTGACTTGAAAGCCCTTCTCCACACTTTACCACAATTGGTCTTGCTTGGAGCCCTGCCCATGGAAATTCATCCTGCCAGCGATTCCGCATACCAACCTGCCCTCCGGAATCCCTTAAATTTCACCCCAAACCTTGGACTGGGGAGACAGACTTGAGAGCCTTGCCTCCTGTCTCCTTGCTGGTTGACCTCGCAATAAAGCATTTTCTTTTCTCAAACCTGGTGCCATAGGATTGGCTTTTTGTGCGCGTTGGGCGGTGGGCCCTTTACCCGGAAACGGGAATTCCACCTTTCACGGGACAACTTGCTTTGCCGTTAGAGGGTTAGGTTGCATCTCTTGATCAACGGCTTTAAAAAATGGCGTCCACCGACGAAGGAAGAGCATCATTGTCATTTTTTATTTCCTTCGTCAACGCTGCACACGATGGCTCCACTCGCTCCTGTGCTGGTATTTAGCGACATCTACGTAAAAGAATGAAATTCTTCAAGGGATAAAATCTGTTTTTTTTTTTTAAAGATTGGCACCTAAGCTAACAACTGTTGCCAATCTTTCTTTTCCCTGCTTTTTCTTCCCAAATTCCCCCAGTGCATAGTTGTATATTCTTAGTTGTGGGTCCTTCTAGTTGTGGCATGTGGGACGCCACCTCAACGTGGCCTGACGAGCGGTGCCATGTCCGCGCCCAGGATCCAAACCAGCAAAACCCTGGGCTGCCGCAGCGGAGCAAGTGAGCTTAACCGCTCGACCACGGGGCCGGCCCCATCAAGGGATAAAATCTTTTTGAAGACAGTCATGGAAATGCTGCAATAATTATCCACTTTGAGTTGGAATTTCCTTTTCTCTCCTAAGTAATGTCTCTTTTAAGAATCGCCTTGACATTTAAGAGATGCATTTTTTGTCAATTCTTTAACACATTCAGCACGTTCTTGTGAGCAACAGAGCGCTTAACGCTGTTTTCTGTTCTTTCAATTTGCATAATCCCAGCACTAAACAGATATTGGAAGTTATAACTAAGAGAGAAAAAAGCCTTCACTCCATGGATTATCTTAAAAGCTAAAAATCTGGGGGGGCCTTTTCTTTGGAATTAAAGCATGATTTCAGAGCTTCCGATAAATAAACTGAGGGTTCTGTCGACTTCATTGGTTAGAGAGAATTCTCATTTCTGAGATGGGTTCTGAATGAGAGAACTGAAGAATACTGAACAGCAATATATCATAAAAATCCTTTATTTGCTAGGTTCAAATGGTATAAGGGCTATGAAAACAATTTCCTGACAATGACTTCAATGTCGATAGAAAAGACGTCAGACGCTGCTGAGCACCCTCACGTGGAAGACGGGCAGGGCCGCCCACGCCTTCCACGGACTCATTCACGCCGGGCTTCCACTTCGAATAAACACTGTCTATGCCTTTCACAAACGCCCATCAAAAGCTGTATTTGTCGCCTCTCCATCAAAAGCAGTAACATTTTTCCCGTTAACTTCCAACTCAGTGTTAAAAATAAGATGACAGGCCCCAAATGGAGTTGCTCATGCTAAGCCCCACAGCACCAAGCCGAGGCTTAATGACAGTTTCGGCTCTCCCAGAAATGGAATCTTTTTTTTTTTTAAAGATTGGCACCTGAGATAACATCAGTTGCCAATCTTCTTCTCCAACCATTCAAGCCCCTCCATTCATTCATCTATTCCTCCTTCCTTCCGTTTATTCATCCTTTCGTCCATCCATTCATCCTTTCCTCCCTCCCTCCCTCCATTCATTCATTCCTCTTGGAGACACCACACACCTGCATTCACTGAAGGCTTCAAGCTGTCCTGCATCAAAAGTTATTTTAAAACACTCACCACCAGCACCACAAGCATCTGATGAGCCTGCAGCCAGGGTTTCATTCTGGGGCAGAGGTGGGTGTAGGGGACGGAGGGGTTCCGGCCACCATCAGCTGCGTGGTGGCATGCAGGTCATCCCCATCCCCTGGGCCGCGTGATTCTCTCTAAAGCTGATGACAACACCCTCCTCTTTCAGAGTTAGGGGGACGAGCTGTCAAAACACACGAGGTTAAGAAGCCGGCTCAGGAGACAGATCGACCAGAGCGGGTTTGGGGACACGGAGGGAAACTGTCCTCACGCTCCTTAGATGTGGGATTCTCTCGCTGTCTAAGCAGCGCCGGGCCCCACAGGCTTTGCTTGCTCAGAGACGAGGGGGAGCACAGAGGGGCTGCTGGCACCTCGGGGTGCTTGACTGGGCCCGGGGCCAGGGGGACGGGAGTGACAGGCGCTGACCGTCCTCGTAACCGATTTGGAGCCCAGAAGGGCTGATAATGTCCTTCGCCTTTTGTGACTCGTGAACAAAGAGGGGCGACATGCAGGGGAGTTTCGGACGGGTTTTCTCTCTCGTTGAGGAATAGCCCCTTCTGGAAAGGGTTAGACACACCTCTTCCAACCAGGACAGGCGGCCTCTCCTGAGCAGACCAGTGGGGGCGTCTCGGAGCAGTTTCTGCCCCCGCCTGGCCTCTACGTCTCCCCATTCCAAGTATGGTGGGTGATTCAGCATGCTCAAGCCCAAACCAGGGATGGGGGTTCATCTTCTCCCCCTGCTTAATGCCCCCCAGTCTAACCATTCACCACACGCTGCTGGCCTCACGGCCTTTGAAATCTCTCCCCTGGCCGTCCTCCTCCCCTACTGCCCCACTGCTGTGGCCCAGGCCTCATGTCCCTGGCAGGGCGGCTGCACCAGCCTCTCCTCGGCCTCTCTGTGTCCAGGCTCTCCCCAAAGGTGCCCTGCCAGCCCCGGCTTCCTCGCTCTCCGTCAGAGCACCACGCTTTCGCTGCAGAGGGCTGAGCACGACCTGAAGCCTCAGTGAACGCCGCCTCTTCCCACCTGACTGTGGGCTCCAAAGCTCAAGGCCCTTGGTGTGTTCGTTCATCGGGATCCTCCATGCAGCACAGTGCCTGTCGTGTAGCACACACTCAAGAAGTGCCTGCTGAATATTTACCAGATAAAAGGAAGGAAGAGAGGAAGGGAAGCGGATGGGGGAGTCAGTGGTACATGAATGGAGGGAGAAAAGGATGAAGGAATACGGAGAGGGAAGGAACGACGAAGAAATGGAAGGAGGATGAATGAAGGGAAGGTAGGATGAATGCATGAATGAATGGAAGGGGATGAAAGGATGAATGAATAGAGGTAGGCATGAATGAACAGAGGGCAGAAGGGATGTAATGGAGGGAAAGATGAACCAATGAACAAATGGAGGGAAGGAAGGATGAAGGAATAGAAGGAGGGATGACGCAATGGAGGGCAGGATGAATGGATGAATGAATGGAAGGGGGATGAAAGGATGAATGGAGAGGTAGGGACAAATGAATGGAGGAAGGGATGTAACGGAGGGCAAGATGAATGGATGAACGAATAGAGGGAGGGAAGAAAGGATGAATGAATGGAAGGAAGGATGAATGGATAGATTAGACAAGGGAGGGATGAAACGAGGCATGAATGGAGGGAGGGGTGAATGGATGGATAACGAAGGAGGGATGAAAGGCTGAATGACTGGAGGGAGGGATGACAGGTGAAGAGGTAGGTATGAATGAATGAATGGAGGGTGGGAAGAGTGGATGAAAGGGTAGGTGGGAGGCGGATGGCTGGACAAGTATGTGGATAGCCCTTGGATGGATAAGTAGAAGAATGGATGATTGGGTGTCTCCGTGAACGTTTGGATAGATGAATGAAAGAGTGGGTGGCTGGACGAAATGCTGAAGGGATGGAGGGATGGGGAAAAACAGAGGTAAATTTTCCAGAAGGAACTTCTCTTGCAGACCCTCAACTCTCCAAACTCCAGCGAAACAATTTATTACCAAAGCATCGAGGTGCCGATGGCAGGAAGGGTCCCCCCTGAGGGGCCAGCCGACCCCCCGAGTGTGAGCTGGGGGTCTTCTCCACCCACAACCCCAGCAGCTGGTGGGGGACAACGGCTGAAAGGACAGGAGAGTGGAAGGGAGGACGTTCACATTATCTGGACGCACCGCCGAGTTCCCTGACGCTGATCGAGACCGAGGAGAAATTTCACCTGAAGCAGCGGTGGGAGCGCACATTCAAGGGGTCTTTCCAGAGGCTCATCTGTGACTCCACAGCAGGACTCGTCACATGTCTTCTTGTTTCTTCTATTTCAAACTGTGAGTTGAAAGTTTTGGAAGGCAATAAAAATGGTTGTTAGCGCTTTCTTCATTCAAGGACTGGCACTTTCTAGGGACTGGGGAAGTCACCATGAGCAAGAGGAACAGGGACCCTTTGCTGGGCCTCCAAGTTGGAGGAGGGAGAGTGGGGACATTACAAATGAAACACACACTTCCCTCCAGATGGGGACGAGGGCTGTGCACGAAACAGGTGAGGCGATCAGGGAAGGCCCCAGGATCTGAGAGCCAGTAAGGAGAAGGAGCCAGTCATGCAAAAATGAAGAGAAAAGCATCCAGCCTGTGGGAATGGCAGGTGCAAAGGTCCTGAGGTGGGATCGAGCTTAGCTTGGTCTAGAATCTGAGGGGCGGTCAGCCACGCCGGCCAAGGCAAGGAGCTGCCAGAAAGCAGAGGCGAGATGTCACTCCAAGTTGCTCCAAGGTCACCAGGTTCCTCAAGTAGCATCTCACTAAGTTTCTAACCAAGGGACCAACTGCCTCTGGGTAAATCATCCCCAGAGGAAGCAGACCTGACCCTAGAATGATCCTGAAGGGGCAGTTAGGTTTCGAGTCTTTAAATGTCCCCTGTACCGGGTGGACAGGGAGGCCCTGTAAGGCAGGCCAGTCCGTGCGGGAAGACTGGACTCGCAGACTTGATAAATATGGGTGGGGACTCCGCCCGCACCAGGCCATCACCTGCAGGGACACAGACAACTGGATCCAGACGTGACCCTGCCCTCCACGGAGCTCACCGCCTGCGGGTGACTGCACAAGCGACCCCACAGCGGGCCGCTCCCGGGGAGATCCTGGTGGAGACCTGGAGGAGGTGGACGGGAGGGACCTGGCAACTGCCTGGAGGGCCAGGGTGGCGGAGGACCGTGGGGAGCACCCGGAGGTCTCCTGCACAGCTGGGGATGGAGGAGCCGCCGACCAAGCTGGAGGGACTGGGGAAGGGGCCAGCCGGGGGCAGAAGGCCATGCCTTCCCCTCTGGAGATGTCTGCGGTGATGGCGGGGAGCCCACTATCCTCAGGAAAAAGCCACCTGGCGTTTTTGGAGTGCCCTGCGAGCAGGCCGTGTGCAGAGAGCTCTAGACACCTGTTAGCTCCTGTGTCCAGCCCTGATGTGAGCAGAGGTCGAGGGGATGAAGAAGGGTTGGTAACCAAGGTGCCCCCAGGAAGAGGACCTTTGCAGGGGACAGGCTGCCACCCCAGGGGACGCACTGGGACCCGGCGTCCTCACCGGCACCAGCGACACTGGGCGAGATGACTCTGTGGTGGGGCCGGCCTGTGTGCTGTGGGATGCTGAGCCGCACCCCAGGCCTCCACCACTGCATGCCAGCGGCACCCTCTCCCCAGTCGTGACAACCAAGAATGTCCGAGGACGGTGACAAATGCCCCCCAGGGGCAACGCCACCTCCTTGTGAGGACCCCTGAGTCAGACCAACCCTGAGCTTTGATCCCAGCAGCCACGACGGGAGAAATGACCTCTCCATGGACAGAGGGGGGGCCTTGGGAAGCTTCTCAGAACACACCCACACGGCTTCCCCAAAATCAACTGCAAAGCGACTTCAGTTGAGTTTTGACCTCGCAAAAATCCCCGCATGCTCTCGCGCAGAGCCGATGCGAGTGTCAACGGGACAGCCCTGGCGGAGTGCGGCTGGTGATCGCTTTCAAAATAAGATCTACGGCCACAGACACGCGCACAGCAGAGCGAGGTCTGTGCACGCGGGGGTTCAAGGCAGCGCTGCTTGTGAAACAAAAATCCTGGAAACCAGGCCAATGCCCGGGGGCTGGTTACAGAGCACATCCTTCCTCCCAGACACGGAACTCGGCGCCGCATAAACACGTGGGGGCCTTCTGTGCTGACAGGGAAACTGCTGCAGGATAAACTGAGAAGCGGGAGAGCCGGGGGCACCACAGGGCCCAGAGCCAGCGAGGTTTTGTGGGGGGACAGGGGAGCCCCCCAGAGGAAGCAGAGACCACAGGTGGAGGGATGGGGGACGGAGGGACGAGAAAAGTGACAAAGACAGAGAGAGACCCACAACGTCTCGATGCTGCCTTCCAGGCCCCAAATCCAGAAATGCCTAAAGCTTTCCTCTTGGAATCTTCTAGCTACAAGAGCCAATCAGGGGCTGGCCTGGTGGCGTAGTGGTTGAGCTCACGCACTCCACCTTGGAAGCTCGGGGTTCGTCAGTTCGGATCCTGCGTGTGGACCTACACAGCGCTGATCAAGCCACACTGAGGCGGCGTCCCACATAGAAGAACTAGAAGGATCTACAACTAGGATACATGACTACGTGCTGGGGCTTTGGGGGGGGAGAAGAAGATTGGCAACAGGTGTTAGCTCAGGGCCAATCTTCCTCACCAAAAAACAAAAACAAACAACAACACACAACCCCAAAAAACCCTAGAGCCAATGAATCCCCTTTTTCCTTAAAGTCAGTTTGAGTTCCTGCTATTTGTGATTCCTGGGGGTGGAAGGTTCAAAAATCCTGTGGAAAAATCCAGCGTCTAACTGGGCAGTTGGCCCCAGGGGGAAAAATCAAACGTCAGCCGGGAGGCAGGGCTGGGGGCAGCGAGGGAGAGGGTTTCAGGCTCACAGGCTCTTGCACCGGAACCCACCTAGGGCACCATCCGGAGGTCCAGGGGGTCGTAGGCCGACACCCGCAGGTCCTGCAACATGGCCTCTAGATTGTTCCTCAGCAGCATGTAGGGCGGCTTCTCGTCGTACTGGAGCGCCATCACCACCTTCAGGTACTCCTGCAGGGTCTCTGTGGTCAAGACACCCCCCACCACGCAGACGCCTGAGCCGGGCGCCCAGCCCGGAGCCCAGGGGCTGTGCCTGGGGGGCTCGCCCACGGGTGGCCATTTCCTCAGCGCTTCCTGTGCCTGGCGCTGCTTTAGATTTTTAAAAAACATGTTTTTGGAAAACATCAGACATACGCCACAGTGGGCCAGTACCACGGACACCAGTGCACCCGGCACCCAGTTCCCACAACTGTCAACTCGTGGCCAGTCTGGCTTCATCGAAACCCCACCAGTCCCCCTCCTGTTCCGTTTCAAAGCAAATCCCAGCCGATGACACCATTCTACCTGTAAATATTTAGCGCTTATCTCTACAATGGGCCCAACAAACTTTTACTGTCAAGTGTCAGAGAGGAAACATTTCGGACTTGGCGCGCAAGGCGGTCCGTGTCAGCTGCTCTCCCTCTAACGCAGCCGCAGGCGATGGGACACGAGTGGCCGTGGTGGTGTGCCAAGACGACTTTATCTAAGGGCACTGCAGCTGGGACTGCAGCAAAGTTTCACGTGTCGTGACATGTCCTTCTTTCAATTTGTGCCCCCGGCCATTTCAAAATGTAAAACATCACTTATGAAAAGAGGCGGGCCGCCCCAGGAACGTGCGTAGTCTAAAAGATAATGGCTGTTTTTGTTCTTGTTTCTTTCCCGCTAAAAAAGCACAATACCATTATCACACTTTACAAAAGTGCCAAGGGACTGGCCCAGTGGCTTAGCGGTTAAGTTTGTGTGCTCTGTGTTATGGCCCAGGGTTTACAGGTTTGGATCCTGGGCACTGACCTAGCATGGCTCGTCAAGCCATGCTGTGGCAGCATCCCACATAAAATAGAGGAAGATTGACACAGATGTTAGCTCAGGGCCAATCTTCCTCAAGCAAAAAGAAGAAGATTGGCAACAGATGATAACTCAGGGCCAATCTTCCTCACCAAAAAAAAAAAAAAAAAAAAGAGAGAGAGAGAAGGGGCCATTATGTGAATGTGGGGGTGGGGGTGTGTTGTAATTGTTCAGAGACATATCTGAATTTTGGGGGAAGACTTGTTTTTCTACAATGGGCACATATCCACATGCAATTTGGAAAACTCCAAGAAAGAAAACAAAGGGGTGACAAGAGAGGCAACCTTACAATGGACGCAACCACCTGGTCCCACCATGGCCCCCGCCGGTCCCTCCCGGTTCAGGACATACCTGAGGGACTGATCCAGCGACTGCACTGTCCCACGAGGGCCTCCGGGTTGTCAAGAAACCTGACGGGACAGAGGGACACGCGAAAGGTCTTTCAGGGAAGGGAGAGCAACCTTTTGACGCAGAACGTCTTTCTGACGTCCCGGAGATGCTCGTTATTCGCGGTGCTTATGTCCTAGAGAGTCGCCGCGAAAGCCGAGTCAGCGAGCTCTCAACCACACTTTTAGGGGAAACACAGCACTAGGTTCCTTCGAGCCTCCGGCCACGTTTTCACCAATGGATCAATCCATCACCTTGTTTTACGTGTGCCCGTGTTTGAACACGCTATTTAACATCACACTGACTCATCCACAGTAAGCTCATGGCCTGAAGGAAGCTCATCTGACATGTCGTCTTCTCGGTGAGGCACGTCCCAGTCTCCCTGCGCTGAGGAATGCGAGCCAGCACTTCGGCGCTATGCTTGGGGCCATTTTAAATAGCGAAATCACCAACAAAAAGCATAAAGATGTGGAAAACGTGCCATTAAATCGACTGCATGAAAGGACCCTGCCTTACAGCCTGAGAGTAGACATGAGAAGGCAGAGGGTCGCCCTGTTCAACCTCAGCTGGGACCGCGTGCACCAGGTGACTCGAACTTTTCTCGACTCCGCGAGTGTCTGAGAGAGACCTCGAGAGCATACGAGCATTGATTGTAGGGTTACGAAGACATATTAGTGAGCAGGCGAATTCATAAACATGGAATCTGTGAATAACGAGCGTCGACTATCTACACGCACATATCTGTGTATGTAAACACACACACACACACACTCCCCTCTCAGACCACTAAGGAAAAATGGAAATTTGCCCATCCTCTGCTCCGTCCTCAGATCCCCAGTCCATTGTATCTTCTCTGGCCTGAACCACTGGGCTGGCTCCCCGCTGTCCATCCAGTCACTGCGTGCTGTCCTCCCCCCACCCCACAGCCCAGAAATCCCCAGGCCCCACCCTCTTGCTCCCCACCCCTCTCTGTCCCCCCCGCCCCCCACCCCCCGTCGATGGCTCTGGGCCCAAGTCAGGTCTGACTCTTTCTCCGTGGACCCCAGCCTCCTCCCCGGCCTCCTGAGCATCCCCTACACGGCCCCAGACTTTCTACGCCCACAGCTGACCCTGCCACTCCCTGCTCACAGCCCTCCGGGGGCTCTCCAGGGCCCTGGGGGGAAACCCAGCAAGCAAGGCCGCCAGCCTCTCTGGCTGGTCTCCCTGACTTCCTCCCTCCCATCTCAGGCTCCAGCCACACCAAACTCTTTCTGGTCCCTCAACCAGGTCACGCATCTACCCGCCTCTCCCGGCCTCTGCACACACCACTCCCTCTGCCCTGGATAGCCTTTTGCCACCTTGACCCCCGGCAGGTGGCTGCTCTCCCTTCTGGACACAGCTCAAGGGCTGGTCTCTTGGAAGCTTCCCCCAACCCCTCCAGGCAGAGGAAATCGAGCCCTCCTGAGCGCCTGCGCCCCCTGTGCGTAGGTCCCCGGATGCCCTATAGCAACTGCCGAGACACGGACACAGGAAGGGCGGGTCTGACCCTCTCTCCCCAGCAGCCTCAGGAGGCGTGTGGCGAATGACTGAGTGGGTGAGGGATGGCACGAAAGGACTGTGGTGTCAGGACGTTGTAAACTGCGCTAGCAATTCTGCCCCCACAGGCTGTCGCTGTTGGTGCCATGGGACCTCCCAGCCCAGCCGGCAGCCTTAAGAGCAGAGACAAATTCGACCCATGTCTGGGCTCTCTGTGCAGCGGGCCTAGCACACCGAGAGCCTTGGGAAACCAGCTGTCTCTCCTCTTTTTTATTCATTCACTCTGTCATGAGCTAGAATGCACAAACAAATAAATACTTGTTGAATGAATGGAAGGCGGTCGGTCACACAGACCATTAAGACATCCTAGAGAAGTTAGTTCCAGAAAACGTGCATGTGGCGACATCGCCCCCTCGTGGTCCTTTTGGTTACTGCCTCAGGTCACCCGACAGAGGCTGGGTCGGGGGCGTGAAGAATGAGGGCAACGTCACCGCCATCACCTCCCCGGGGAGCATCTTCGTGCTCCCGGCCCCCCTTCGGGGGTCGTGGTTGGGATCTGGGGCTCTGGAATGAACTGCTACTCAATCTGAAATTCTCGATATTAAAATGATGACGAGGATTTATCTTATTTACTCTGCACCAACGTGGCGAGCGCAAAGCCTCTTCATAAAGCGCGTCACAGTCATCAATCACTTCCAGTGAAGGGGAAGGTGGGAGAGACGTGAAAGGGGAGACGTGACTGTTCTGAGGAGCCAGAGGAAGTAGGAGGCGGAGGATTCAACCCGTGGCGCCTCCGCGGGCAGGTCCACCGACGCCAGAGGGGCCCTCAGCTGATTTACATCTGGGTCTCCAGCTGTTCCCAGAGCAGAGACCGGTACAGAGATGCCCCCCGGAAACAGGTTCCGAATGAATGAATGGATGAACGAATGGACGGAGAGTTCCTGTATGTGCTCTCCTGTCTGCCTAGAAACCCTGCCTCCCCCTTGCCTGCCTGGGAAACGCCTTTGCTCTCCAGAGATCGGGTCAGGTATCCCCTGGGAAAAGGCTCCCAGAGGCCCGAGGCCAGGTCACCTGCCTCCCCTCTGCTCCCACAATGCTCTGCGGGCTGCCTCCCCCATCACAGGCAGTCCCTGCTTCCTGGTCCAGCGTCTCCTCGCAGCCTGGGAACACCCCAAGGCTGTAGCCGCATCCGCCTGGCCTGTGTCCACACAGCAGCCCAGGCCAGTGAAGGAAGGCTCATCCTTCATTCCTCAGTCATTCGCTCATTCTGCAACTATTTCACGAGCATCCACAACGTCCCAAGTGCTCTGTTGAGAACATCACGGTGACAGAGAGCAGATGTGGTCCCCGCCCTCACAGAAATTTGAGGAAAGGTGACACTGTGGAGGAGTCTGCTACCTGCCACTCAGTGTCACTTTTCCCTTTGAATGGCAGAATCTCAAGGGTCAGCAGCCACAGGCTGGAGACATTTCCCAGCCCCTACAGAAGCTTGGGGTGGCCAGATGACCAAGGATGCATGTCATTTCCGCTTCTGCCCTTTAAAGGCAACAGGAGATGTGGCTACAGAGCTTGCACCCCGAGAAGGATGTATGCATGCTGAAGGGGGCCGAGGTGCCCCCCACCCTTTGTCTCCTACCTCTGGACTGCTGGTGAGAGGGAAGGAGACATCCACCCCGTCTGAAGCCCAGGGTCTCCTTGTAAGAGCAGCTCAGCCTTGCCCCTAACACAACAGAAGCACGTACAGGAGAGGCTCACAAACCTCAGTCACAAATAACGGTTTGGCAATTAGGCCGTATGCTCCTACCACTGGTGTTACTAATTCTGTGACTCGTTTTCACCTGGTTTCATTTCAAAAATGGCAAACTAGAAAATAAGTGCAAAAATAAATTCCCAGAACACAGGACAACGAGCTCATGTTCTGGTGGTTTCTGAGTAGCTTCCGATGCAGAGCTTGCCTGTGGAAGCCTGGGAGCTGAGGGCCTCTCTCTCTGTCTCTCTTCCCTCCTGCAGAGACGTTAGGGGCATACCAGAGCCAAAGTGAGACGTTCTCCTTGCCTCACCGCCCTTCTGGAGATGATTCGCCTGTCACCATCGCCCTGAGACCTGCCCTGGCTGTTCAGTCTAAAAGAGCAGCACCCGCCAACGCCTGACAGTCCCACTGGTGGATGCACAGGGCTCCGACCCGATGCCCCCACAGCCTGACCTCTGACACACTGTGTGTTTCACTCTTTCTCTCTTTACTCTGTGTCCCTCACTGGGATGTGAGTTCCCTGAGAGCATGGATGTTTGCCCTAGTTATTCCTTAATCCCCAGGGCCTAAAACAGAGCCTGGTGCTCAACAAATATTTGTTGAGTGGAGGAAGGCTGTATCCAAATGACACCAGTCCATCCGTGACAGCCTCCCACACTTGGGAGACACTGGCATCCAGGTGAAAGGGCCTTCTCTGGAGTCCAGTGGTCTGGGTGTGAGTCCAAGGACCTCTACTTAGTAGCTGCGTGACCTGGGCTGATTACTTGAGCTCTCTGTGCCTCAGATCATAAGAGCACTTACCTCAGAGCTGTTCTGAGGATGACACAGAGAAGCACTGGGCACAGTGCCCAGTGCAGACAAGTGTAGGATAAACGCTAGCCTTGATCAGCTCATTATGAGCAGGCCAATGTGACAGGGCAGATCCCTTCCTTTGAGGGTGTACAGTGGGAGACCTGATGCCATGGGGGTGAGGGATGGGCTCCCTGGGAGTGACGAGTAAGCCGAAACCTGAAGGAGGATGAGATTCAGGACACGGCACCATTTATGCCCATCAAACACAGACGCAACAACAACATGACACAGATACATCTAAGCACACAAATTTAGAAGTATTCAGAGGTGGTGAACTAGCAAATGTAACTAAAGTTCAACAATGCAGCATTGAGTGAGAGAAAGCAAGAAACAGAGAGAAATTTAGAGCACAATACTACTTATGCAAATTAAATACACTCATCATATATTGTTCAAGAACACAGACATATCTATACAACTTGTTTAAAAGCAGTAGCCAGAAGCAGTAAACTCGACGTGTATATAATGATGTGGTTAAAGTTGAAGAACATTGTGTGAGTTAAAAAAGTTGGAAAGAGGTAAGATTTAGAGCAGAATAGCATTTATGCGAGTCAAACACACACAGTTCCACCACCGTCATGCAAGTTTGAGGACACAGAGACACTGAAGCAAATACACCAGAGGAACACATGTTAAATGTGCTTGAGCGGGTGTCCATAGTTGAAAGAAGGAAGATGGGGGACAAATAGATAAAATGAGAGAGAGGCTCCACACGAAGCAGTGACACAGCATACTGAGAACGGAGGAGTACGATGCACTCAAGGCCGTTCACTGGAGTTTTCCCTCTTCCTACTCTGCACACTTTCCCTGCATAACCTCATCCCCTCCCAGGACTTCTGCTGACAACTCCTGAGATGCCGCTGAGGTCTGAATCTCTGTTTCGACTTCATTCCTGCACTTCAGACAGGGATGGCCAACCATCTCCTGGATGACTCCTGGGCAACTCGCATCCCTCAAGTCCCTACCAGATCTTGAATCCCAACCTCCGCACCTGCACCGCTTCCCCGAGTCCATCTGTTCTCTGTCCTTGGTGCTGAAGACCGAACCCACCCAGCTGGCCTCTGTCCTTGGTGCTGAAGCCAACACAGCGCTCCTCTTCCGTCGGCTTTCCGCTGTCCTTGGTGCTGAACCGCAAGCCCAGCACTTCCTTCCGCTCCCTCTGCGCCCCCTCTGTCCTTGGTGCTGAACCCCATGCACAGGACTTGCCTTTGCTCCAGCAGGGCCCCCCCCGTCCCGTCCTTGGTGCTGAATGTCTAAAACTGAACCAGCAGCATCTGGTGGTTATATGCAGAGACGAGGGAGGGGAAGTGTGGACACTGATGACCAGTGTTGCCAGATGCTGGGGCAGACCCCAGGTCTAACTGCTCAGATGGCTGGAGTCTGACCCCAGGTAGCAGGGCTCCAGAGCCCATGCTCTTGTCTGCTGGAATGGACAACAGAGCAGATGCCCAAGAACTGCAGAGGCCTTCGCTCTGCTGCATGCTGCCTCCCCCTCCTTCCTGTTCCCTGTTGGGTTCTGAGCTTCTGCCCCGCCTGCAGGGGTGCTGGGCCGGTGCTGGGCTCTGCCGACCCCCAGACTCACTTCTGTTTTAGCTTCATGATATCCTCAGCGTTGGGAAGGCAATTTGTCCAGGGCAGGGTCCCGTAGAGCCACTTCAGCAAACAGTAGCCCAGGGTCTGCAGGTCGCTGCGGCGGGAGGGCCCTGGGAAAGGAGGGGAAGAGGTGGCAGTTCAGTCTGGAGGTTCCACTCACTGACACGTCCATCCCCTTCCTTTCCCTCTCTCACTGACTCAGCCATCCAAACATATGGGCTCTCATCTGTTTACTCACTTTTCATTCGCCTACTCACTCTCTCATGAGTCTCTCAGTTACTCTCATTTACACTCTCTCAGCCATTCCTTCATCCCTGCTTTCACTATCTCGCTCCTCGTAGAGAAAGCCTGTCTCCATGGTCCTGAACCCCTTCTCAGGCCTCTTACCGCATCCCTTGTGCAGGTCCATGCTAATGAACTCAAGGTCCCCCTCGTGTGGGCTCCTGCTGCCTTCGACGTAGGCCACGTGTTTGCCGCCTGGGGAATAGCGGAAGGCGAAGCCGTAGCCTGCCAGGGTCACCTGTGTGGACACGGGGAGAAGCTGTACAGTTTGGAGGTCAGGAGCTCGGACTGTGGGGTCAGACATTTCAATCGTGGGTGCAACTTGAAACAACCAAATACCGAACAGTACAGAAGGGTGAGAACTGAAAAGAACTCAAACCGCCATCCCTGTCACTCCCCAGCCCTCTGAGCCCACAGGCCAGAAGTAACCAATAATACTAGTTTCCTATGTGTTGTTTCAAATAGTTTTAAGTAACTGGTAAACACATGTGAACGAGGATGTGGCTCTAGTCTTCCAGAGACGGAGGACACTATACCTCCTGTCGGACACCCAGCTTTTTGCACTTTAACAGTGGTTCAGGATATTCACTCTGGATCCTGAATCTGAACTTCCAGACCTGCAGCCTTCTTGCGGCCATTTGCCCGCTGTCCTTGGTCTGAACACTGCCCCACAACTCCCTAACTCACGGGGACACTACCCATGGTGCTGAATTCCTACCGTGGCTCCCTTAGCGGGACTCTTGTGTCTGGCCACCTGCTGTCTGTGCCTGTAAAAACCGAGAGCTGCACTTGTGTGAGAAAGCCTGTCTCCACGGTCCTGAACCCCTTCTTTGGCCTCTTACTGAATCCCTTGTGCAGGTCCCGCAGCTCTCTGGACCAGGTTCAGATGCCAGCTTGGCCGTTTAGTGATCACACAACCTTGGGCAAGTTATGAAACTTCTCCGTGCTTTAATTTCTCCATTTGTGAAATGAAGACAATAATAGTCCCCATCTTGCAGGGCTGCTATGAGGCTAAACTGAGTTTAGAACAAAAAGTAAAGTGTGCATCCACCAGACACACACAGTTAGCCATATCTGCTTTTTAATGGCTGCATATAGTGGACAACTGTTGGTTTTGTCCATGTGAGACCTATATTCTTTCCTTCTGGTCAATGTGATAGATAATCTTACGTGTCAACTTGAGTGAGCTACGAGGTGCCCAGACATTTGGCTAAACGTTATTCTAGGTGTGTCTGTGATGGTGTTTCCGGATGAGGTTCACATTTAAATTGGTAGACTAAGTAAAGGAGACTGCCCTCCCTAACGGGGATGGCCCTCACCAGCCAGCTGAAGACCTGAATAGAACAAAAAGGCTGAGGGAGGGGAAGGTCTCCTGCCCAACCGCTTCAGCTGAACATCGGTCTTTTCCTGCCTTTGGACTTGAACCGGAACACTGGCTCTTCTTGGCTCCCGAGCTGCCAGCTTTCATACTGGAATTTACACAGCAAACTCTCCTGGTTATCAGGCCTTTGGACTCTGACTAGAATTATACTATCAGCTCTCCTGGGTCCCCGGCGTGCCAACTGCAGATCTTGGGCCACTCGACCTCCATCATCATGTGAGCCAATTCCTTATAGTAAATCTCTTTATACACACACACACATTCTGTCGGTCCTGCTTCTCTGGAGAGCTCTGACTAACACAGTTCTAGGATTTTTCTCCGGAGTCACCCCTCTCCAGCTCTCAGTTCCTATGACTGAGGTGGGGCTCACCCATTCTATTTCCACCAGGGTTGCTAAGCTGAGGGGATTTAAGCCTGATTTGCCAGCAGTGATGGTGTCACCATGAGGGAAGAGAGTCTGCCTGACAATGAGCAATGCAAAAACAAGAAAGACTCCAGGGATGGAAGAGCCAGTTTCCCAATGACATGGTTTGAGTTCCTAGATTCAGCCATGCCTGAAGCCAGTGAAGTCCTGGATTTTTCTACTCCATGGACCAATAAATTGCACTCCCCACTTCTTAAGCTTTTTTTTTTTTTTTGCTTAAGCCATGTTAAATTAGGTTTCTGTCATTTGCAACTGAAAGAGTAATTAGAATTTACCTTAAGACACTATTTAATTAGTACCCTACTGGGAGTATATATTTAAGGTTTTCCCAATCAGTGTTGTCAGGAACATTTTGTACATATCTTTGAACAGTCTTATGAATATATGGATAGGATACATACCTAAAAGAGGAACTGGTGGATCAAAACATACGCATTTAAAATTTTGACTGCTATATCCAAATCACCTTCCAAAGAGTGCCCAATTCACACTTCCAACAGTATGTAAAGAACTCCTATTTCCTTACATCCTTCTGAGCAATAGACATTATCATTCTTTTCAATCCTGTCCACCCAAAGGGTGGAAAATAGTATGTTTCAATTTTCGTTTCTATGATCATTGGGGAGGCTGAGCAGCTTTTCACATGTTTAACTAACCTGTGGATTTCTTTTTCTATGAACTGCTTTTCCTATCCTTTGTCTATTGTGCTACTAAGTTGCTTATCTCTTATTTATTCAAAGGAGCTCTTTATATATGATGGATAGCAATTCTTTGTCTGCAGTAAGCATTGTGAAATACATGGAGGTTTTGAGACAGATGAGATCCTGAGCCCAGAGAGTCCCCAGGGTAGGGAGGACTGGCTATTACCTGGCTCCGGTCCTCTGGATTTACAAAGATATTTTCAGCTGTCACATTGCCATGAACGTACTCATTCTCATGGAGGAACTCCAGGGCATCCAGCTGGGGGAAGAAAGCAAGCGTTGCAAGGAGTAGCATGACTGACACTGACACAAAGAGGCCCGGTGAAGGGACCCCCACTGTTAGGGCGGCGTTTGTGGCTCGTGACTGGGGGTGGGGTTAAGACTGACCAATTCAGAGTGAAGCATTAGGAAGCCCACCTGACAGCCCACCTGAGCTTATCTTCTAATTAGGCTCTTAAAAAATTCAGCATTGAAGCTAATATTTGGTTTTCCAACTATCTCTTGTATCTATTTCTTAGCTGATTCCAAACTCAGGAGGGGAAGAAGTTGGCGAGTGAGTGTCCTCCCGCAAAAATAAAAACCAACAGCCATGTAGATCAAGGAGTTGCTCTCATTTCTCCTAGAGAGCAGAACTAAATTTTGCGAAGCAATTTTAATTTTTCTCTCTAGCTCTGACTTTTCCACTGAGCTCCAGACTCATCTATTGAACTGCCTAGGTGTTAGCTACATCCTCGTTACATCCCCAAGCCTCCTGCCACCCCAAGGCTTAACTGTTCACCAAATTCTGCTTGTTTTAAAAACACCCCCATCCCCACAGTCTGGCCTCTCCTCTGGCTTCGTCCTCTCTCATGTTGACTTCACCTGGCCTCCATCTCAACCCCTACAGTCTGTCCCCACCTGTCCCACAGGGTCTTTCTGCACCCAGAGCTGACCCTGCCCCTCCCCAGCTCCCAATCCTCCCATGGCTCCCCAGTGCCCTCAGGACAGAGTCCCAGCTCCTCAGCTTGGTGTCCAAGGCACTGCATGATCTGGTCACTGCTGACCTCTCCACACCAACCTCATCTCTTCCCCTTTACACTTCCACATGTCACACTGCAGACACTCTGAGCATAAAGACTTTCGGGACTCACCTAATACGTCACCCCCATCGCTCCAGCAACTTAAACTGGGTCCCCTTATTCTCCATCACAGCGGGGGGACGTTTCTATTTAGAGCACTTTTCAAATTTGTGCAATTGTTTAATTTAACATCATCCTCTCCCAATAGACATAAAAACCACGTCTGGGCTGCTCCCCACTGTGCTCCCGGCCCCTGGGATAGCGTCTGACACCCAGCAGGGACCTGATCGGTATTTAAGGAGAGGATGCGTGAAGGAGTGAATGACTGAGCAAATGCCTTATGCTCTCCCTCCCACATGAGCCTTTGCCCAAGCTACATCCTTGGCCTGGAACATTCTCCCCACCTGTCCCCAGTCCCACTCTACCCAGCACCTTTCTATTTCCAATTCTCGGCTTTGAAACAACCTCCACCAGGAAGCCCGATTGAACCCCTCGATTTGAGGCTGGGGCCCCAACCCTCGCGGCCTCCTGAACGCCTCTCCTGGTACGCTTGTCGCTCTGGTTCTAATGGCTGGTGCTCCCCTGTGTCAGTCGGCGTGGCAGCCCCCAGTGCCCAGAGGGAGGCGCGGGCTAAATCAATCAATGAACAGACAGACTAACAAGCGAGGACCCGGGGCGCCACCCCCTGGACTGGAGCCAGCGACTCTCAGGAACATACCAGCCGGCAGGCCATCTGGAACACAGACCTCACCGACATCACGTGCTTTGGGTTGTCATCCAGGGCCGACTGAAGGCTCCTCCCCAGGCTGGGGAGCACCAGGAACCTGGAAGACAGGAGTATCCCAGGAGGCGGGAGAGATGAGCAGAGGACGCGGAACACAGGCCACCAAGGATGGCCGGTGGCTGGGCGGCTACAAGGTCCTGGTCCCGGGTGAGATTAAGGGTTCTGACTGGCAGGGGGTCAGCCTGGCTCAAAGCTGGGGAAAAGAAGGAGGCAACTCACTGGCCAGTGGCTCCAGGGTCCCGACCATGCCCAGGCACACGACAGGGACAGAAAGAAAGGGGCCGGCGGTCGGGGGGAGGCCGCAAGGGAGGGGACTCACCTGTATTTGTCCTGGTGCACGCCAAACCCGACACAGGTGGGGACAGCCAGCAGGGGCGCCGAGTACAGCTTCTTCCACTTGTTCACTGCAGAGGTAGGGGCCTGAGGCGTTAGAGCCCACCCGGTCCCAGCCCGCAGGGGACAGCACCCCGTGCCCAGACCAGAAGCAGGGCGTGCCCCAGCCCAGGCCAGACCGAGTCTCTGGCCGGAGACGCCATCTCTGTGGGTGGGTGACAGTGAAGGGGGTGGTGATGGCGTGGGCGTGGCTGACCCCTGAATGTGTGCACTTTACGTTTGCAGGTGACGGTGTGTGGGGGGGGAACGTGGGAGAAAGCACAGACAAATCCAGAGTGAGTGGAAGAGAGAACAACAACACAACGGCTTCTGAATTCACGCGTATAGCTAATAAGATCAGGAAATGTCTGAGGTGGTGTCGCTAGATGTCTGTCCATCTCCCAGGGTCTCAGCCGGGCAGCACAGACCCAGCGGTGTGCTGATAAAGTTTAATGACTTGCTGCCCAGGGGAAAACGGCCCTGATTTGTAGTATTTGCTGATTTCTGTGGCGTGAGTACCTCCCACGATGGCAATTTCAAGCTACCAGTGTGAGATGAGGGAATGCGGAGTTGGGAAGAAATGTGGCACCATGCCAGCATACAGTATTTTCACCAAACAGACACAATGAGCGTAAACCACCTCGAGTGCGGATAACAGAAAATGCGGACAAAAAATTAGGAAGCGATGGTTTTGAGTATCTATTATCCTTGTTCTTAATATAATTTGTTTGGTTATAAGTTGAAATAATTCATTTTTTATAATGGCTATGTTTGACAACTGCCTCGTGGTATTTCTGAATATTTACTACTCGGCTCTCAAGAGCAGGTACGAGCTGGCCTCAACCCATGCTGTCTGTCCCCTGAGGCCTGAGGCCCGAGAGGTGACGGGAGCAAATCTGGGCCTTTAATTTAATCCCTTCCCACGCCTTCAGGGAGAAGCAAGTTCTTTGGACCAGGCTGGTACCCCCGGCTCTCTCCCCCTTCCTGCTTGCCAGCGGAATACCTTGCAAAGGCTTGGCGGCCCGCTGGAAGAAGTTCTGCTCATTGAACAAGCGCCCGTCTTTGGCATCCTAGTGGGGGACAGGAGGGGGAGGAGGTTGTCACACTGGGACCTCGTAGACAAGGGCTCCCAGGTCATTACTGGCCATGTATCACCCCAGGGTAACGCCAGCAACAACCCAGGTTCCCCGTCAAGTCCCGCACATCAGAACCAAATTCCCCAGGGGGCGGCCCACAAACACGCGTCAGAGACTTCGAGTTATCTCCCATTGCCCAGGTTCCTTTTCTTTCTTTTATGATAGGACCCACAAGTTCTCCCTAGACACATGGCCTTCAGCTAAAAACTACATTTCCCAGCTTCCCCTGCAGTGAGGAAGGACCACATGACCAAGTTCTGGCCAATGAGGACATGAACAGAAGAGATATGGGCAACTTCCAAGTTACAAGTTACACTCCTGAAGGGCTGGGGCAGGCTATCCTCTTCCTCTCCTCACATTCCAGTTGGCTAGAATGCAGATGAGATGGTGGGAGCTGGAGCAGCCATCTCAGCCCAAGAGATGGAGGTTATGGGTTGAGGATGCTGGAGCAACAAGGGAGAAGGAAAGTGGGCCCCTTGTTTTTGGAACCATCGTATCAGTCCTGGACCAGTGCCCCAGACTTTTAAGTGAAAGAGCAATAAAATAGTATTTTTGCTTAAAATATTATTAATATTGGGTGTTTTTTTCTGGCAGTCAAACCAAATATTTTAATTAAATAAAACTAGTACAGCTGGGTTTTTTGTTTGTTTGTTAGAAAGACTGGCCCTGAGCTAAGACCTGTTGCCAATCTTCCCCTTTTTTGCTTGGGGAAGAGTGGCCCTGAGCTAACTGTGCCAGTCTTCCTCTACTTTATATGTGGGATACCGCCACAGCACGGCCTGATGAATGGTGTGTAGGTCCGCGCCCAGGATCTGAACCTGTAAACCCCAGGCTGCTGAAGCGGAGTGCACACACTTAACCACTACGCCACCAGGCCGGCCCCTACAGCTGGGTTCTTAAAAACAGGGTCAAAGAGAGCTAGTCTCAACTCCCAGCTCTGCCATTCATTCATTCTTTCTACAAAGCAACTTGCATGCTGGGTGCCGCTGGGCAAGTGACCGAGTCCCCGTTTCCTCATCTGTTAAACGGGGAACACAGTAACCACCCCACAGGCCTGCCTGTGAAACTCTTAGCCCAGGAGCGGGCAGAGAACAGGCTCCCAAAAGCAGGTGCTGTCACTCATCGGTGAGCCTGGCTCCGGAGCCCTCTCTCGGAACCACTCACACAGCCTCCATGCGGGGCCGAGGGAGGGCACCAGCCCAGCTGTCCCCCTTTCCCAGGGCCTGAGAAAATCTGAGTAAATGAAAGGAAGAAAACAAAAGTCACCCCTAATCCCAGCACTCAGGGCTGGCGAGGAGGCTCCTGAGCAGGACGATGCTCTGGACGATGCACGTCCTCTGTGCTGGAGGATGCGACTCGCCCGCCTGGTCGCTCTCCCTTTCCCGGTTTATTTGTGCCTTTTGGCCCCCTCGAGTGCGTGTTTCCTGTATGTGAAGGTCATGCGTGATTTCACTGACTCCTCCCATCTGACTGGCTCTCTGCTGGATCCCGACAGCAGCACGGTAATACACAGTAGGCGCTCCATAAAGACGGACTGTGAGGCTGGAGGCAGCGGGCAAGTATTGCTGGCTCCACCTCACAGAGGAGGGAACAGCCCTGAGAGAGGCGCGTGCCCAGATGGCACAGCCAGAGAGCACCCGAGCCGGGGCCTGGGGGTGGGTCGACTGTAGCTTCTGAGGGACCCCCACGTGACAAAGAACCTGAGGCCAAAGGGACACCTGCCCCGCCCAAGGTCCCCCTGCTCCTTGCAGGCCAAGGCCATGCTCCCCCACCCATCCCAGCCATGGAGGAGCTTGGAGGTTGAGGACGCATATGCCAAAGCCCCAGCCCCTGCTGCACCCCCAGCCACTCACCAGTTTAAGGGAGAACCTTTGCTTCTGGGAACTTGACTCGCGGGCGAAGGTGGAGACGGGCTCCGCTGTGGACGGACAAAACGAGCGAGGTGACCATCTGGGAAGCTGAGTCTCTGTCCCCAGACCGCCCAGGAACGAGCTCAGTTCTGGTTCCCTGGTTCCCACACACACGGCCAAGTGCATTCTGGCTGAAAAGACCTGCTCCTTCCTGTTTTCCAACAGGTTATTTCTCTCGCTGTTTACATGCAGCTGTGCAAGAAGGGTCATTAACACGGCAGGCCCGAGCCTGCTGTCCTTGGAGGGGCCTGCTCGCAGGGCTGGCCCTCGGCTGACGTCTGCGGATCTGGATTTCTGGAGGGTTCCAGCATTCCCTGACCAGTAAGAGGGCTCCCCTGTGCCCAACCTGTTATGCTGAGCACCTGCTTTCTTTGGGACTCTGGAATTTGGGTACGTGCCAGCATTTATTTACAGACATGCGTTAAGTGGTGGATGCGGATCCCCTTTGAGGAAGGACTCGCTGCCCTGGCCCCCCCCCGCCCGGCTGGGCGAGTGGCTCACAGGCAGCCTTCAACCGGCCAGGGAGCCCCTCTGCTGCACGTCTGGGGGTGGCCCATGTCCAACGGCTGATGGAGGGGGATATAAAGGTCCCGCCATGCTGGCCCAACACGGAAGCATGCTGCAGGACCGCTCCTGCTCCGAGCCCCATGCGGCCAGCTGAGATGTCCCAGGGCAGCACCGAGGCTCTATTTCTCCCTGTGCCCCGCCACTTCCTTTATTTTTTTTGAGGAAGATCAGCCCTGAGCTAACATCTGCTGCCAATCCTCCTCTTTTTGCTGAGGAAGACTGGCCCTGAGCTAACATCCGTGCCCATCTTCCTCTACTTTATACGTGGGACGCCTGGCACAGCATGGCGGGCCCAGCGGTGCCATGTCTGCACTCGGGATCCGAACTGGGGAACCCCAGGCCGCTGAAGCGGAACATGTGAACTTAACCGCTGTGCCACTGGGCCAGCCTCTAAATTAAACTTTATTGTAGGTATGTACGTACCTATGGGAAAAACCAGTATGTATAGGATTCCATACTACCCGTGGGTTCAGGTACCCACTGGGGGTCTTGGAACGTATCCCCCATAGATGAGGGTGGGAGTCCTGTACATAAAACGAGCTCCAGGGGATCCGTGGGGGACCCCTCAAAAGGGGAGGTGACCATCCTCCCAGAGCAGTGGAAACTGAGGAACGAGGAGAGGCTTGGGGGCTGCTGTGGGGAGATGGGCCGGGGGCGTTAAGGGCCCGCAGGTGGAGAGAACCAACAGGGGGAGTCTTTGTGGATGGGATTAAATTAAGGATCCTGAGATGCGGGGATTGTCCTGGGTCATCCAGGGGGCCCTAGGGTCACTGAAACTGAGGACGAAGGAGTTAAAATTTCCCCGCATTGGGGTGAGACCATGTCTGGTACCCACAAGGCTCACGTGGGAAAGAAAGTAAATAAAGTTTCTGAACTTGCTTTGCAGACCAGCAGGGGGACCGCTGATGAGATGGGAGCTCTCTGACAACCCTCTGCCTGACGAAGCTTCACGCAGGAGCCCCGAGAAGCTGGGACGACCGACTGTAAAGTTCAGACGTCACAGATTCAAGGTCACAGATTCAAGACCCGCCACGTGCAACAGACAGAAGCCCCGCCCCCCGAATTTGCATGTGCTCCCCCTCCCCGTCTACGCGCTTTGGAAAAACACTCAGAACTGCATGTAGGCACGCCAATCAATGACCAGCAGGGAGGACAACTTGTTAGTAGAAAATTTATACCCTCTGAACATAATCCTCTGAAACAGCTCTTTCTGTCTCAGACAAAGAAGTAACTGGTGTTTTCTCAGATTCCTCAGGAATGTCACATCCAGCACATCCAAACTTTTTTGTCTATAGGAAGGCACCCAGTGTTCTGCAGTCACCCACCACCTGACACTCCTGAGCCCTCCCCAACCCGTCTGCCTTATATAAGTCGTTTCCAATCTGCTCCCCTTTAAGATGGGTTTTTCCCAGACGACAGTCCGCCATCTCCCGATCAGCTAGCTCATCGCTTAACAAAGTTCTTTATCACCGCCTGCTCGGTCTTTCATCTTGCGGCGAGCAGATCGAGCCCTTGCTCAGTAACGTAGTCACAAGGGTCCTTACGAAGGGAGAAGCAGAGGGAGGGTGGGCTACAGAGGAGGAGCCGACGCGATGATGGAAGCAGAGACTGGGGTGACGAGCTCTGAAGCGGGAGGACGGGGGGGCGTGAGCCAAGCGACGTGGGCAGCTCTAGAAGCTGGAGAAGGTGAGGAAACAGATTCTGTGCTGGAGCCTCGAGAAGGAACCAGCCCCGCTGACGCCTTAACTTTAGCCCCGAGAGACTGATTTTGGATTTCTGACCTTCACAACCGGGAGAGAATAAATGTGTGCTGGCTTAAGCCACTAAGTTTGTGGTCAATTGTTACAGCAGCCACAGGAAACTAATACAAGCCCCAAACTTCAACCCCCAAGGGCACAGACCTGGAGGGCGGGCCTGGACTTGAACCTGAGCTGCTGCTCACGCCGACTCTCCAAGCACAGCAGGGCGAGCAGCTGCCTGGACCCGTGTGGCTCTCCCAGACTGCTCCAGGGAGACCAGGACGGCACTGTAATTCAGTATTTGCCAAAGGAAAAGAGAGTGCCAACTCTGAGGGCTGTTACGGGAGTAAGATGAGCTAATAGATGGCGAGACCTTAGGGCGGGCACAGAGCGGGCCAAAACTGTCAGCTGCTGTCATCAAAACCACAGTTTTGGTCGCTGCTGTTGTCTTACTGTTACTGTTTTAAATGACAAGACAAACTCCACCACGTCTTGACTGGGGCAAGCTGGCAGGAGGGAAGGGCACTGTGCCCTGGGCGATGGCACCCTGAGGGGCACCCAGATGCAGCTCCCCTCCCCCACGGTGTCCCTTGCCCAGCACCTGCGCTTGGCACCCGGCAGGTGTCTGCTGAGGAATGAATGGTGCTGGCAGCCGGCACTGGGAGGGGTTTGTCGTTTTTCCTGAGACACCAAAAGTACAGCCATTCCACCCAGAGTGTGTCCTTCCTGCGCTCCCATTGTCGCTTTCTGGTGTGAGGCCCTGTGTGGTTTCTTTTTCCAGATGGTTCCCGCTCTGTCTGTCTCCTTTCTCCCCTTCCTTCCCTGCCTTCTTGGTCTCTCCCCACCCTTCTCTCCCCTCAACATCTTTCTGGCTGTTGATTTTGCCCCTTTCCCTTTCTCCTCCTTCATCTCATTCCTTCTCACCCTGATTCCTTCCTTTTCTCTCCCCCTCCCTCTCTCTCGTTTTCTCTCTCTCTCGTGGTGTAATGATTGAGAAACCAGACCACCTGGGTTCAAATCCCAGCCACTTCCAGGCTGTGTGACCTTGGGCAAGTGGCTTTCCCTCTCTGTGCCCCAGTTGTGCGATGGGGTAACATGAGCGCCTCCCTCAAAACGTGGCTGGGAACAGTAGGTGGGTTAATACATAGTGAGCCTGGAACAGCGCCTGGCACAGAGTGGGCGCTCCCTAGTGTTCCTTCACGCTCTCCTCTCTCCCCCACCTCTCCCTCTCTCCTTCCTCCCTGCCCTCTGTCCCGCCATTATTCACGCTACCTACCCCTGCCTCAGAAGAACCCTTTAGATCTTCTTCTTTCCAAGCTCTTTGCCTCCCTCCCCTCATCATTTGGGACCGAGAGCCCCAGGAGGCAGGCGGGGCACAATCCCTCACTTTTCCAGCAGGGACACTGAGGCAGAACTGCTTGCCAGGCTCACTCAGGGCTGGAGCCAAGTCCCGACTCGGCCCTGGGTCTGTCTCCAAGGCAGGCTGCCCAGCTCTCCTCCTCAGGCTCTAAGGCAGAGATGGCCACCCGGGGGCCTGAGGCCCAACACTGGTCTCCTCTGCATCTGGCTGGCCAGCACTTCCAAATCCAAGATTTCCTACCAAAATCCAGATTTCTGGCTTTTTCTGAAAACTTGGAGGATCTCTGGAGCTAGACCTCTGGCTAGTTACTAACATCTCTGGGATTCACTTTCCTCATCTACAAAATGGGGATAATGACAGTGCTGACGTCACAGAGCTGTCACGAGAACTATCTGAGTTAAGGACAAAGCAAACACACATCCAGGTAAAAACTCACACACGGGTGTTCACAGCAGCATTATTCACCACAGCCAGAAGTGGAAATGGCCCAAACGCCCACCAACTCATAAACGGATGAACCAAACGTGATACACACACACCCTGGAATACTATTCAGCCGTGAAAAGGAATGAAGTTCTGACATGTGGTACGATGGGGATGGACCTTGCAAACCTCATGCCAAGGAAAGAAGCCAGATGCAAAAGTCCACAGACTGTATCCCTCTGTTTATGTGAAATGTCCAGAACAGGCAAATCCACGGAGACAGAAAGTAATTAGTGGTTGCCTGGGGCGGACGAGGGGGGGGCGGGGAGGGGGGGGGGGGGGGGGGGCGGAATGAGAGTGACTGCTAATGGGTACAGGGTTTCCATCTGGGGGGATGGAAATGTTATGGAATTAGATAGCAGCGAGGGCTGCACAGCATTATCGTGAATAAGCTAAAACCCACTGAACTGTAGACTTTAAAACAGTGAATTTTGTGTTACATTAATTTTATCTCAATTTGCAATTAAAACATTGCAAAAATCCCTACAAATTTACACAGAGCACTTAGAACAGGGCCTGACCTTGAGGAAGCACTCAGGAAATTTGAAGCTGATTAACACACACACTTCCAGCACAGTTATTATCTTCTTCCTTGTAACAAGGTGTCTGACTCCATTTCTCGAGGTGCAATATCATCCGTCTCAACATTCAAACCAAATGTTTTGGGGTGAGCATCCATCCTATCTCCGCAGGGCAGACAGAACGATCATCATGGTCCTTACCATTCGGCCACACTGGGCCTGCACTCCCACATGCCAACAGCAGGGGGAGCTGAACAAGAGCGCTCGCTTTACCCAGGGCACATGCTCTCCAGTTAGCCACAGTCCCCACCACTCTCAACTGCCTTACCCCCTCATTTACTCTACCTGCCCAGTCCCTGCAGGTGAGTAGGTTTGCAGTCCCAAGTCTACGAGTAAGATGCTGAGAGGCAGGTAGCAGCTGGGATATGACTGCCATTTCCATTCTCAGAAAGGGGGTTCCCGCCCCTTGCCCTGGCTCCAAGATGGCCCGGCTCGGCACAGCACCTGCCCGCCTGTGGACAGAGTGTACCTTCATAGAGGATGCCCTGGTCATTCCTGGTCTGCAGGGATCCCAGCTTCCAGTGCCGCCCACTCTTGTCCGTCAGCACCGTCCCCGTGGGCAGGGCCTCAAGCGAGATGGTCACTCGGCTCCGCTTCAGTGTCTGAGGGCTTCGCTTGGTTGTCTGCGGGCTGCTTTTGGGGGTTGGGGGTTTGCTCCGGGACCCTGGGGGATGGTCAGAATAAAGAAAAAGTGGCATCCGGGAGAGAAGAGTTGGATGGGTAATGAGATAACACTCTTCACACTGTTTATTCATTAGTCATTCAACAAACACTTCTTGGGACCTTGAATGGGTCAGGTCCTTGTGTGACAAAGCTGGGGAATCACAGATGAGTCAGACTTGGGGCTTTCCCTCAAATTTGAGGAGCCCTAAATTTGGTGGGGAGTCTGACCTGGACACAGCCAGTCAGAACGGAGTCTGAGATAAGGCAGTACAGAGGTATAAGAGAAAGAGACTGACTGTGCCTAGAGAAATCAGGGGAGGCTTTCTGGAGGAGGGGATATTTGAATTGGGTCTTGTTGGGTGAGTAGGAGTTTGCCAGAGGGCAAAAAAGACATTCCAGCATTCAACCAAAAACATCTTGCCAGGGACCTGGCCTTGTGCTGAGTAGGAAGAGGGCCAGGAAATTTGTTAGACTCTGGCCCTGCCCCTGAGGGGCTCCCAGACTGGTAAGAGAATGGGGTAGTGAGGTGGGAGACAGACATGGCCACAGGAAAAGATACTACCTATTCTATTCTTCCCACCCACCATCCACCTAAGGCACAGAATGGCAAGAGGCAGGGGTGCCTGGAGGATGACAAGGGATAGAGGAGATGCCGAGGGCTGTGACTTGAGATCTGAGGGCCAGGCGGGAAGGAGATGGGCACACGGTCTCAGGCCTCCCATGCTCACAGGCTGGCACGGGGCACACACATGAGTCAACCTGGTCCCTGCCTACAAAGGACTCTCAGTCCAGCAAGTGAGGCAGAAAGAGACATGGAGCCTGGGGGAGATGCAGCATTGGCACTGTGGGCGCCCGGATGAAGAGGACAAAGAGAGGTTCCGGAGGGAGACGAGGTGGCCTTGATCTAGCCACTGGCGCCCAGGAAAGGCTTCCCAGAGACCTGACCCTGAGTGTTGGAAAACTGACAGCATGCCAGGCAAAGAAGGCAGAGGAGAGTGTCCCGGGCAGACAGAGCAGACTTAGCAAACACCAGAAGCTGAAAACTCTAAGAAGTATTTGCAGAAAGGGAGTTTTCTGTGCACAGGGCTGTGGTGAGAGCTAAGACAGGAAGCAGACCACACAGAGCCTCGGATGCCTGGCTGAGGAGCTCGGACTGTGGGGCGATGGGAACGTAGAGGGCTGTGAGCAGGGAGGCGTGGGACCAGCTCTGGCCGTGTAGAGATGGACCGGAGGGGGAGCCCGGAGGCGGGTAGGCGGGGAGGATGCTGGGACGAGGGTCCAGGCAGAGGCAGGTGATGCCTGAGCAGGGGAGGGAGGCCCCAAACATGGTCAGATGACCCGCCTTCTCCCCATCTCGAGCCAGGCCAGGGTGATCCCAACTCTCACCTTTGGGTCTCTCACAGGGACTCAGGGTATCTTCAGACCCAGAGCTGTCACCATCTGAGAAGAGGGATGACGTGGGAGAGGTGACACAGCCGGACCACTTCACTTTCTTGGGGGAGGTTTCCGAACTGGGGTTCCTCTCTCTCCTTGAGCCTGGAGAAAGGAAGACAGAACGCAGACAGGAGTCACAAAGGCCCTTCCAGGAACCATTAAGCCAGAAACCCTGAGGTCACACTCAAGCACTCTCTTCCTTTGGACTCTCACGGCCAATTCCTGCTTTTTCTGTCACCCAAGTATCTAAGGAAATGTTCCTTTGTTTTAGTTATTCTTTCCTCTACAGGCCTCTCTTTTATATCTTCTATCATCTTGATGCTCTGTGCTCTCTTCCAGGTAATTTCTTCAGATCTGTCTTCCAGTTCATTATTCTCCCTTCAGCTATGTCTAGTCTGCAGCTTAAACCATCCAGTGAGTGTCTGATTGCCATGATGAGATATATAGATAGATAGATAGACATATAGATAGATAGATATTATTATTATTTTTTGGGGTGAGCAAGATTTTCCCTGAGCTAACATCTGTGCCAATCTTCCTCTATTTTGTACATGGGGTGCCGCCATAGCATGGCTTGACGAGCGGTGTGTAGGTCTGTGCCCAGGATCCAAACTCATGAACCCTGGGCCACCAAAGCGGAGGGCGCAAACTTAACCACTACGCCACCGGGCTGGCCCCAACTTTTTTTATCGTTAGAGGTTTTCTTTGGTTCCTTTTCAATCTGCCTAGTCAATTTTAACTTACTTTTGTTCCTTCATTATTTTTTTAACTGCTTCTTTTATTTCTTTAAATATATTAAATGCGCTTTGTAAATTCTCTCAAACGCTTGCACGCACCTCACCCCTCCTCCAGGGAGGAGCTCAAAGGCCTGGTTGTTACCTCGGAAGGATGAAACAAGAGGTCTGACAAAGGTCTGGGGCGCCTCATGCTGCTCTGTGGGCAAAGGTTTTCCACAGTAGGGGCAGAATTTGAATGCCGCTTCAATGCTTTTGCCACAGTCTGGACAGAAGCTGATCATGCTGGAAAACAGAAGTGGTGGGAGGGAACAGGAAGCAGAAAGAAAAACTTAATCCACTGCCGCTGAGTACTCATCCAAGTTCCCCATGGTGACAAGATTGCAAAAGGGGGAAAAGTTATCACACCTGGAACACACTGTCTCGGGAAGTGGATACTTCTAGAACGTGTTTCACCCATTGCATCCAGCCTGGAGCTACCTGTCTCTCCCTAACGGCCCAGGGCAGGTACAAACCAGAACAGATGCAAAGCGAAACCAGAGAGCTCATGAAAGATAATTCCTTGAGGTCAGTGAAAGTTACAGAGGAGAACTGCTCCAGCCACAGAAGCGCTGAGGCTCTTCAAGGGTATTTGTGATGTTCAATTTTTGAATCACACGATGGGGATGGGAGAGACGGTGAATGCTCACCAAATATCCATATACTTCCCAGGGTCCCTTGCAGCTAGGTTTGCTACACAAACGTGGATGGTACAGCCTGCTACACGTCTAGCCCATATGGTACTAATCTTATGGGACCACCATTGTATATGCGGTCTGTTCTTGACCAAAACGTTCTTATGTGGTGCACGACTGCACCTCTACAAATCAAAACCAGGAGGCAGGGGCCAGCTCCGTGGCCGAGAGGTTAAGTTCATGTGCTCCACTTCGGGGGCCCAGGGTTTTGCGGGTTTGGATCCTGGGCGCAGACATGGCTTATCAGGCCATTCTGAGGCAGCGTCCCACATAGCATAGCCAGAGGCACTCACAACTAAAAATATACAACTGTGTACTGGGGGGCTTTGGGGAGAAGAAGAAAAAAAAAGAAGATTGGCAACAGATGTTAGCTCAGGTGCCAATCTTTAAAAAAAAACAACAAACCAGGAGGCAGCCCAGTGGCATAGTGGGTAAGTGTGTGTGCTCTGCTTTGGCGGCCTGGGGCTTGTGGGTTTGCATCCCAGGCACAGACCTACACATCGCTCACCAAGCCATGCTGTGGCAGCGTCCCACATACAAAGTAGAGGAAGATGGGCACAGATGTTAGCTCAGGGCCAGTCTTCCTTACCTCCTCCCCCGCCCCCCAAAAAGAAAAAAAAATCAAAACTGAAATCACACATAGAGCCTATGACAAATGAGGCTATGGCGGGTGTATCCATCTGCTCAGGCCGCCGCAACTAAATACCATAGACTGGGGGGCTCCAACAATAGGAATCTGTTTTCTCACAATTTTGGAGAAGCCTGCGATCACGGTATCAGCCAGCTTGGTTTCTCCTGAGGCCTCTCTCCTCGCCTCCTCACTGTGTCCTCACAAGGCCGTCCCTCTGTCTGTGTTCCACCCTCTTCTTACAGGGACACCAGTCACACGGGGTTAGGGCCCTGTCTTAGTCTGTCTTGGCTGCTATGACAAAACGTCACAGTCTGGGTGGCTTATAAACAGCAGAAACTTCTTTCTCACAGTGCTGGAGCCTGGGAAGGCCAAGATCAAGGCGCCACCATGGCTGAGTTCTGGTGAAGGCCCTATCCCATGGTGTAGACTGACAACCTCTCCCTGTGTCCTCACGTGGTGGAAAGGGCCAGTGAGCTCTCTGGGGTGTCTTTTATAAGATTCCTAATCCCATTCAAGAGGGGTCCACCCTCACAACCTAACCACCTCCCAAAGGCTCTACCTCCTAACACCGGCACACTGGGCATTAGGTTTCAATATATGCATTTTGGGGGGACACAAACATTCAGACCATAGCAGGCCCACCCTAACAACCCCATTTTAACTCAATTACCTCTTTAAAGGTCCTAACTCCAAATATGGTGACATTCTTTGTTTTTTTGGTGAGGAAGACTGGCCTTGAGCTAACATGTGTTGCCAATCTTCCTCTTGTTGCTTGAGGAAGATAGTTGCTGAGTTAACATCTGTGCCAATATCCCTCTATTTTGTATGTGGGACACTGCCACAGCATGGCTTCATGAGCGGTGTGTAGTTCCACGCCCAGGATCTGAACCCACAAACCCTGGGCCACCAAAGTGGAGTGCGAGAACTTGATCACGATGCCACCGGGCTGGCCCCAATGGTCACATTCTTAGGTACTTGGGGTTAGAGTTTCCACATGGGAATTTTTGCGAAACAGAATTCAGCCCATAAGAGCAGGATTAAACTATTTAACAAGTGAACAAGAGAAAAACAACAAGGATGACAGTGCAACAGGCACTTCCAATGATTACATTTTAAATAGCACGAGAAAAAATATATTTTATTTGTTCTTTATTCTAAGACTTAGCGTACAGAACCAATTCTAATCTGGAATATCAAAATAGAAGTCACAAGAAACTTGTGCTTGTGACTTCAGTTCACATTGCGAGAGAAAGCTCTTTCCTTTTTACTTTTACTTAGTTTTTTTTTTTTTGAGGAAGATTAGCCCTGAGCTAACATCTGCCGTCAAGCCTCCCTTTTTTTGCTGAGGAAGACTGCCTCTGAGCTAACATCTGCCATCAAGCCTCCCCTTTTTGCTGAGGAAGACTGGCCCTGAGCTAACATCCGTGCCCATCTTCCTCTACTTTATATGTGGGATGCCTGCCACAGCATGGCTTGCTAAGTGGTGTGTAGGTCCGTGCCTGGGATCCAAACTTGCGAACCCTGGGCCACTGAAGAGGAACATGCGAACTTAACTGCTATGTCACCCGGCTGGCCCCATACTTTTACTTAGTTTTGACAAATAAAAACTGTATTTAAGAGCCGGCCCCATGGCTGAGTGGTTAAGTTCGTGCACTCTGCTTTGGCGGCCCAGGGTTTCGCCGGTTTGGATCCTGGGCGCGGACATGGCATGGCTCATCAGGCCATGTTGAGGCAGCGTCCCGCATGCCACAACAAGAAGGACCCACAGCTAAAATATACAACTATGTACTGCGGGGATTTGGGGAGAAAAAAAAAAACAGAAAAAAAAGAAGATTGGCAACAGTCAGTTGTTAGCTCAGGTGCCAATCTTTAAAAAAAAAAAACCAAAATTGTATTTAAGGTGTCCAAGTGATATTTTGACATATATACACTGTGAAATGATTACCATAATCAAACTAATTAACATATCCATCACCTCCCACGGTTACCTTTTTTTTTTTTCTGGTGAGAACACTTGAGATCTACTCTTTGCAATATACCATTATTTCCTACGGTCGCCATGCCGCACAACAGCTCTCCAGAACTCGTTCATTTCATAACTGAAAGCTTATATCTTTGATCACTATCTCCCTCTTCCCCCGCCACAGCCTCTGGTAACCACTTTTCTACTCTCTGTTATTACGAATTTGACTTTTTTTTTGATTCCACGTGTAAGCCAGACCCCGTGAGATTTGTCTTTTTGTGTCCCGCTAAGCCTGCTCACCCCTTTTTCCTTTATTGACTCTGAAGGTGAGTCTGCTGCAATTGCAAAAAACAGCAGAGTCCTTAAAAATCACAGGCTGTGGGCCCAGGTTGCCTGGATTTGAATTCCAGACTGGCTACATGCTGGGCACGTTCCCCCTAAGCTCGCTGTGCCTCAGTTTGCCCAGCAGTAAACGGCGGCTTCTAACAGGACCTACCGGACAGAGCGGTTGTCGAGGCCTAAATGAATACACTCCTATCGAGCGCTGAGAACAGGGCCCGGCCCAGGGCAAGCCTTTTATGTTCGTGGTTGTCATGAACACACCGCGCCCTGCAGCCCACTTATTATATTCCATTTGTTCACATGTCTATTCTTCCCTTGTCTCTTTCCGTGTCCTAAGTTCTGAGTCTCTCAGGACTTTCTGTTCCTTACAGAATCTCAGTGCTCGAAAAACACAGGCCGTCTAAATAGCTAGTGAACGAAATCTCAGCCAGGCGAGCAAACAGTTCCTCTTTCCCTCGGCCTGCAGAAGAGCAGAGACCACACCGTGGCGTAAAACGGCCCTTCTGAGATTTCACGCAAAGGAGTTGTATCAGATATCTCATTGCCAAGACTGTTGCCAAGGATCCTTTAGCCTCTAAGAAGTCTGTGTAACTTAATAATTTGTTGTCCCGGTAACTACATTTCAACAGACATCTCTATTTTCTCAAAGGTCTAAGCGCTGGTGAGCATTTTTGTTAAGCTTAGAGGGGTCACTGCCACGCCCTGATCAGGCCAAACCTGAAGGCCTTGTGTTGACATTGGAGCCACAAGATCAAAACTGCCCAGGGGATGGCTGCCCTGGAGAGCTGCTCCAGACTTGGCATTCGTGAGACACTTGTGTTCACATTAACCGACTGAGCTCTGGGGACTGCTGTTACTGTAGCCTAGCCTAGCCTAGTCTGACGAATACACTAAGACTTTCCCAGTTACTTATGTAAGTGAAAAGTTTGAAAATCAGTGGTGCTTTTAAGTGGCTTAGTTCTAAGTGGAACTTCCCAGGTGCCAAGTGCCCTTGGATCAAGATGGCCTCCAGAATGGCAAGTGTGGAACCCAGTGACCCTGACACGCCCGCCAGAACGTTCTGCCTGGGAGTGAAGTCTGAGAGCAGCAACACAGACGGGATGGAGCAGGAGCAGGCTTTTGGGAGGGGATGGTACCTTTATGGGGTCACGTTCCGGCCCTCAGAGTCACTGGGCTGCAAACTCCATCTTAACAGTCCTGTAAGTGAAGAAAGGTGGAGACGCCGGCTCAGACTCACTTCCCGTGCAAGTGAAAGACAACGGTTAACATTTACTGAGCACGGCTATGGAGCCAGCACGTACTGAGCTCATTCACTCAATCAGTAATTATTCACTGAACTCCCAACACGTGCCCACCACTGGGGATCCAGCAGCAAAGGAAACCACAGGCTCTTGACCTGAGGCAGCTCTCCTTCCAGTGGGAGAAGACGAGATGCTAAACAAATGAGCAAGTAACTGTTGAATAGGTCAGACGGAGACAGCGCCATAGCAAACGCTCAATAAACACAGATGGGAGAAGGGACTCTCAGAGCGCGGAAGCCACCTGTCCGAGGTCACGTGGCCAGTTCAGGCCTTAAACTCAAGGCTCCCACACTCTCCGGCCAGGCTTTGTCATTCATTCGTTCATCTACTTCATTTACTCAACAAGAATCTACTGCACGTCTGCTATGTGTTGGGCATCGTGTCCCTCCGGGAAGGTCCTGCGACACAACACAGCGAAAGAGCTAAGGGCCAGACTCCACCTCGGCGCAGGAGGAACAGCGGTCTAGGTGACCGTGACTCCCCGCCCTCCGCGGAACCAAGGATGACGTAGCCAAGGTGGGACGTCTGTCAAACTCCCCATTAGCCCCGCCCACCTCCGTCTTAGCCACGCCCACCACTAACAGCCCGAAGCTGCCGCAAGGGCCGGCGGGTTATCCCGGCGACCAGACGCTTCCCATTTCACCCCCCGCCCCTGGGGACTCCGCCTCCCACAAAGGGTCGGGCTGAAGTCACAGGCACCCGACCAAACTGGGGACAGGAGAAGATCAGGACACCTTCCCCTGCTCACCTCGCCTTCCCCTCACCTCGGAACTGGGTGGGCGGGGCGGAAACCCAAATAACCGCGGCCACCCCCTCGGATCCTCCGTGGGGATAAGCACTCACCTTCTCAGCTGCCCCGCGGAAACTTCCGCCGAAGGGGAAGACGCTGCGCGCGCATCCTCTGCCCTAAGGCGGGACTACGCCCGCGCAGGCGCTGCTGACCTCCCGACGACTCCCCAGCTGTGCCTTTGTGGGAACTCCATTTCCCAGAGGCCTTCGCGGCAGGCCAGCCCTCTGACTCGAACCCGGGAGGGAGGGATTATTTCCTCATCGCCTACCCTCTTTGGAACGCTTCCTGGTTCTACTGCGCATATGCCAAGGTGGAGCCAATCGTAAGGAGGGATGAACTACGCAGCATCTCTCCTCCAATGAGACAGAGTTCTTATAATTTCTCCCGCGTCAGCCACGCCCCCTTACTTCCATGTGTCTTCTCAGGAATCCAATTTCCTCAACGCATTTCCATGGCAACCCTCTAGTTGTCACCTTCAGAAAAGGAAAAGCCTCCGAGTCTTCCAGAAAAGGCTGTAGAAGGCTGATTAGGTTGTCCTTCAACAGGGTAAAAGCTGGACTACAATACCCAGATGCCACCTGGTCTCGATTCTGTTTCTACTCTATTTCCCAGAGTGCTCAGCGGGACCTCTAAGGACGCAGAAGCGGGTGGAGATAGGAAGACAAACGAAGGCATCCGCACAGCTTTCTGGGAAACGGAGTCTTGGCGCTGGCGCGGAGGCTCCTGGGTGGAGCCTCCTTGAGGAGATCCGCGCGGCACCGGAAGTGGTTGTGAGGAGGCGCGTGTGGGAGGAGGTGGGTCTCCGGCTCCCGGAGGCATCCAGTCTGTTCCCTGGGCTAGCGGCAGTCTCGAGGTGAGGGGGCGCCGGGGCTGGGGTCGCCGAGGGCTCTGGAGGCTTGGGAGCTCCGTCCTACCTGAGGGGGTGACAGAATGCTCCCGGGGCGACCCCGGCAAAGGGCGCGTCGACCTGGGTGGGGGGGTCTTGAACCTTCGTTCGGAGCCTGTTGCGGGCCAGGCTTCTCGCCCGCGGCCCTGGGGGGAGGGATTCTGTTTTATGGGGGGGGGGGGGGGGGTCGGGGAGATGGGGAGGGGAGTGGTGGCCTGACGTCGCCGGCAGAGCCGGGCGGGATCGTGAGGGACGGACGGATGGGGTCCTGCGGGAGGTCAGTTATGTTTCTTGGAGGCTGTCTGCGCGCGGGCGCCGGGTGGTGCCCGCCTTTTTCCCCCGTCACCTCCGTAGCCGCGCTGAGAGATCGGGTACCCTGGGCACCAGCGTCGTCTCGGGGAGCAGAATTTTCAGACGTTAATCAATAGGGTGCATATTTCGTAACTTTGCAACACCCCCAGCGGAATCTGGGGCAGTTCTTGGAAATCGACTATTTCTGTTGGGAAAAGCGTAAATATTTACACGGAAGGGAATATAGATTATCCATAGCCTGTGGCAATTCAGGTTAGGTATCGCTGCCAGTTTATAAGTAAAGTTCTGGTTTCTAGAGTTGCAGATGAGAGGCTGTGGGTCTGTCGTGTTTGCCCCATTTTGCACGTGGGAAACTGAGGGGCAGAGACGGGAAGGGTCTGGCCGTGATCCCACCCTGGTTGGCAGGACTCCTGGACTCCAGGGCTCAGGGTTTTTTCAGCCCCATAATTGTTGGGCTGGAATCGCTCTGCCAGGCTGCGTGACCTTGAGCTTCACATGAGGGGGTCTGGTTTCTTCCCTCCCGGCTGAGAGTGTATCTGATGTGGACACCATGTGACTTGGAAAGTGTAGACAGAGGTCTCAGACTCCGATGTTGGTGAGGGCCAGGCAGAAAAGGGAAGGGAGAGAACCCGCCTGGGGGGAGGGCGCCCTTTCTCAGGGGGTAGCTTTAAATGGCCTCGACTAACTAGCATTCCCGCGAATGCAGAGAGCCAGTGTGGCCAAATCGTAGGATTTTTCAGCCGCTGGAAACCGAATTTTTAGGCGAAATCTTGCAGTTTTCAAGTTTTGGACTACTTAAAAGAATTTTCTTTCAAAACATTTGCTCTGCCATCACTGTGTGGGCCAAATGAAGAATCTGTGGACTGAATTATACTCACCAGTCGAGCTGAAGCTCTGTCATAGGAGGGAAACCGTTGGCGAGTAAATGTTAGTGCTGACGATCCCTTATTTGCAATCACAAGATTTGGAAAGCTCTGAAAACCAAACTTTATTTTTTCCCGTAAATTTGGGGCCCAAACCTGATCAGAACTGCTGTTGCTTTATAACCTTTAAGTGTCTTATCTAGAGTGAATATTTACACCCTTCACCCTAAAAATATTGAAGTGTTCCAGTACAAAATGCTGTCTACCCCACACACTGCACTGGGATTTTAATGGAGTGTACTGTATATTGCGGATCACCTTTTTAAAATCTGAATTTCAAAGCACATCTGGCCCCAGAGGCTTCAGAATTGTGGACCTGTGTCATTGCTGCTTCGTGATATGAGTGCTTTAAATCCTCCATAGATATGTGCTACTTAGGAAATACACAGTGGCTGCAAATGACTCAGTAGGGCAGTGACTATAATTTTTTTTTTTTTTTTTTTGCTGAGGAAGATTGGCCTGGAGCTAAAATCTGTTTCCATCTTCTTCTCCCTTATATGTGGGACACCTGCCACAGCATGGCTTGATAAGCGGAGCATAGGTCTGCACCTGGGATCCGAACCAGCGAACCCTGGGCCACAGAAGCAGAGTACACGAACTTGACCGCTATGCCAGTGGGCCAGCCCCCATAATTTTTTTTTAATGAAGTAAAATAAAGGAGACCAGAATAGAAAACATCTCAGTACGTTCTCCTTTCTAAGATTCAGTATTGTTTCATGAAGCTTTTGTTTAGTTACGTACGCATGTGAATGAGCACTCAGGATACATATTGTCTGCTTTAGTGTGGGTTGAGGTTAAAAAAAAGGTTAAAGAAACCTTGCTGTTGTAGAAATGGCAACAGTTTTCGGAGGCCGACTCACCGAGACCCAGATCCTAGAGATGACGATCAGAAATGCCAGCAGTATTGGCCCCCAAGGTGCAGTTAAAGAGACTACTGTTGGGGCTGGCCCAGTGGTGCAGCGGTTAAGTGCACACGTTCCCCTTTAGTGGCCCGGGGTTCTTTGGTTTGGATTCCGGGTGCAGACATGGCACCGCTTGGGAAAAGCCATGCTGTGGTAGGCGTCCCACATAGAAAGTAGAGGAAGATGGGCACGGATGTTAGCTCAGGGCCAGTCTTCCTCAGCAAAAAAAGGAAGATTGCTGGCAAATGTTAGCTCAGGGCTAATCTTCCTCAAAAAAAAAAAAAAGAGAAAGACTCCTGTGTGCTGTCAACAAACATCTAAAAAGCGCCGACTGTGTACCAGGCACTGTGCTGTGCTCAGGCCCAGCGGTGAGCAAGACAGGAGCTCCCGCCCAGGTGACAGACCGTAATCGCCACATCTCCCAACGTCTGTACTGACCGATAAGTGCTAAGAATAGCTATGAAGTTGCTTTCTAGATTCTGAAGCACGGTGGCAGCGCGGGGCGGGGTCGTCTGAATAAATACAATTATCGTGATTCCTGCAGGGAGACGCACGTCCAGACTCATCCTCCTGCCTCCGGACACCTTGGGGCTCTTCCAGCATGGCCGGGGAGTCAGCCCGGGGACGACAGGAGACCTTCTCCCGCCTCCCTCGTCCTTCGCGCAGCCCTGCCGGCCGGGCTCGCGGAGGGGAAGGCCGGGGAGCTTAAACGAGGACCGCGGGCCCCAGTTGGCTATGACCCAGGTGAGTCGGGGGTCCCTCCGTCCTATCTGATCGTCCCTAGAAGCTGGGCAGCCGGCCTCCCTGTGTTCTGGCTCGCTGTCCTGTGCTGGCCCCCAGACGACCTTCTTCAAGTAAGACCCGCAGCTGCCGCTCTCCCGCTCAGTACCCTTTAGGAATCCTTGTTGCTCGCAGGATGAAATCCAGGTTTCTCAGCCCATTCCTGCGTGATCCGGGTCCTGCCCCTCGTGTCTTCTCCTGTTTCCCCAGCCGACTGGGACTCCTTTCTTGGCTGGGGATGCCTGAAATCGTGGATGGTCCCAAATCCTGTATGTACTGTGTTTTTTCCCATATGTGCGTATCTATGATAAAGTTCAATTTAAAAAAGAGGCTTGGAAAGAGATGAATAACAATAACTAATGATAAAATAGAACAATTATAGCGATAGGCTGTAATAAGAGTTATGTGAGGGGCCGGCCCGGTGGCGCAGCGGTTAAGTGCGCACTTTCCACTTTGGTGCCCCGGGGTTCACTGGTTTGGATCCCGGGTGTGCACATGGCACCGCTTGGCAAGCCATGCTGTGGTAGGCATCCCACATATAAAGTAGAGGAAGCCGGGCACGGATGTTAGCTCAGGGCCAGTCTTCCTCAGCAAAAAGAGAAGGATTGGCAGCAGATGTTAGCTCAGGGCTAATCTTCCTCAAAAAAAAAAAGAAAGAGTTATGTGAACGTGGTCTTTTTTAATTCTTGTACTTTTTTTGTTCTTTTTTAAATCTTGTACTGCACTGTCCCCACCCTTCGTCTTGTGATCTGAGCTGATACAGTGCCTCCGTCATGAGACGAAGCGAGGTGAGTGACGTATGTAGACATTGTGACCTCGCGTTAGGCTCCTGTTGACCTTCTGATGACACGTCAGGAGGGTCCTCTGCTTCTGACCGCGGGTAGCTGAAACCGTGGAAAGCGAAACCTCGAGTGAGGGGGAAGTGCTGTGCACACGTGCGTGTGTGCGTGTGTTGGCTGTTGTGCTTAGAGTTTTACACAGCTTTTTTCACAAATATCAACGTGACACACCCAGACAAACCTCATGAGAACAGGACCCTGCTCTGCTCTGCCCCAGGCCTGGCACAGGGGCTGCCTCGTGGCATGTGCCCAGGCGTCATTGGACGACGGGCGAGCAGCGACAGTTGTGGCCGCCACTTGCCCCGCTGCTTCCTGTTGGGTCGGGTCCCTGCCGGGCGCTGCGCGGCCTCGGCTTGCTTCATCCTTACATCAGCCGTGATTAGAGGCGAGGAAACGGAGCTGAGAGAGGTGGCATAGCAAGGTCCCCCAGCTGATAAACAGCAGAACAGAATTTGAACTCGGTCTCTCTTACAGACTCCAGAGCCACCCCCGTAACCTCGGTCGGCTTCCCGGGCGTCACGCTCCTTCCCCCACCACTTACTGACCGTGTGACTTGGGGCAGGTGCCTTTGATTCTCAGGCTCAGTCTTGTCTTCTGTAAACTGGGGACAGTCCTGCCTTGAGGAGGCGGCGGTGACTGACTCACTGAAGCGCTGAGTCCGTTCCCGGCACACAGGAAGCTCAGGTCGGAGAACGGCCTTCCCAGGCGGACCCCTGAGGGTGGGGACAGGACGTGTATCTGGGGCTGGCCCTCCCGTGTGCTGGGGACTGTGCGGGCACTTCCCAGCGGCGTTTCAGTCGCTTCTCAGAGCAGCCCTGACGGGGTGGGGCTCAGAAGGGACCTGTGACTTTCTTGCCAGTGGTCATGCACAGGGGAGGGCAGTGGGGCCAAGCCTCCAACCCAGATGAAAGGGTTGGTTTTCATTCATAAAACGTGCATGTGTGTGCATGGATGGGGGTCTGGAAGGAACACGCCAGACAGCCGCAGCTTCCCCTGCAGTCGGGGTGCTTGGGAAAGCCTGTCCCTTTTTATTGTCAGCACTTCTGCAGTACTTGAGTTTTTATTCTCAACACCTGTTCACGGGGCTGGCCCAGTGGGGTAGTGGTTAGGTTCACATGCTCTGCTTCAGCAGCCCAGGGTTCACGGGTTCGGGTCCTGGGTACAGACCTACACACCATTCATCAAGCCCTGCTGTGGTGGCGTCCCACATACAAAATAGAGGAAAATGGGCACAGGTGTTAGCTCAGGGCCAATCTTCCTCAGCAAAAAAAATAAAATAAAAAACAAACACCTGTTCACTAGGAAGTTTTAAAATTAAGAAAGATTGCATCACTAAAAGTTGGGCACCCAGGCAGGCACTTGGAGTCATGCAGCTCAACATGGACCCAGCACCACCTATGCAGGTCTCCTGCCCCAGAAGTTGTACGGAATCGAATCAGGCTGCTGCTCTGTGGACCAGTTTCCAGAAAGTGCAGCGGACAGAGGAGCAGCTGAATGACACCAAGAGGAAGCGGTTTGCCATATCCAGGACGTGGGCCTCAGATCGGGGGCGTGGCGGGATAAAGAGGGCAGAGAGGTAGGCCTGCAGGTTGAAACCCTTCAGAGCCAGACCAGCCGCACGCAGGGCATGGGCCTCCCTCCATTCCGAATCAGACGAGCCAGCCGCAAGCACACTGTGGAACCCAGAGTCAGCAAAGTCCTAGGGACCGAAAGCAGAGTGGCGGCCGGGGGCGGGGGAGATGGGACGTCGGTGTCTAATGGGGTCAGAGTTCAGTTTTGCAAGGAGAAGAGAATTCTGGAGATGGATGGTGGTGATGGTTACACAGCAGCACGAATATCCTTGGACGTTGATGGGGTTGAAGGGGTGATGGGTACGTGGCGTGTCTGTTACGTGCATCTCTCCTCCTGTCTGTGTTTGAAAATTTCCGTAATAAAAACTGAAAATCTTGAACGAACACTAGAAAAAAGCAAAAGCCAGAAACAGGTGGATTTTAGGATCAGGCAGGCCTGAGTTTCAGTCCTGCCTGTGTGGCCTTGAGGGGACATTCTGCTCCCCCTCCAAGACTCCATGTCCTTGCCCACAAGATATGGGGATGCCCCGTCTCACGACTCAGAATCTCACGAGACGGTTTTTGCCAGAGGCCTAGCACACTGCAGGGGGCAACTGAGCCACTGGGCCCCCTCCCTGAGCCCAGCCCCAGAGTCACTGACGGTGTGTCGTGTTGCAGGACTTTGTGACCCTCAAGGACGTGACCATGGACTTCACCGTGGAGGATTGGGAGCAGCTGGACCTGGACCAAGGGGACCTGTTCTGGGACACGGCCCTGGACAACTACCAGAGTCTCTTCTTACTGAGTGAGTGTCTGTCCCGGGCTGGTCACCCGGGGCCCCTCGTCACCCCCGGATGAATGCCCGGCTCCTGAGCACCTCAGAGCTAGCAAGATCTTGCCTGGCGGTGCTCAGCGGCCGATTCTGCCCCCAGGGGACATTGGCAATGCCCGGCCACCTTTTTGATTGTCACCATTGGGGGAGGGGTGTACTCCTAGGCATCTAGTGGGTAGAGCCTGGGGATGCTGGCGCACGTCCTCGAATGCAAGCACAGCCACCACCACCAAGGATCATCCGACCCAAAATGTCACCAGTGCCGAGGTTGAGAAACCTTGATCCGGCCCTGCCTGCCGCTCCAGCCTCAGGGCACTTTCCTCTTTGTCATTAGAGGGTGACTCCTCCAGCTGACACTTGGGGTCTTCACACTGGCTCTCCCCCCTGCCTAGAAGTCTCTCGTCCCTTCCTTGCCCCGGGGCTTCCCTTTTTCACGACTTACACTGCGTTCCCATTAGCATTCACCTCACTGTGACACTATCACAGTGTCTTCCCCTCTCTAGTTCCTCAGTTCTTTTCCAAAAACAGAAGAGTCGTTTATTCCAAAAGATGAAAAAAAGATGACACACTAGAAACTCCCATTTGATGTCATTTTGTCACGCTGGGACAGACTTTCTCCAAACAGTATTCCATGTGTGCTACAGCAGCAGCTGAGGGCAGGGCTGAGCTCAATACCTTTTCAGTTTCTTTTCTTTTCTTTTCTTTTCTTTCTTTTTTTTTTTTTGGTGAGGAAGATTGGCCCTGAGCTAACATCTGTTGCCAATCTGCCTCTTTTTGCTGGAGGAAGATTGTCAGTAAGCTAACATCTGTGCCCATCTTCCTGTATTTTATATGTGGGATGCCTGCCACCACAGCATGGCTTGTTGAGCGGCATGTAGGTCTGCACCCAGGATGCAAACCTGCAAATCATGGGCTGCCAAAGCCGAGGGCGTGAACTTAACCACTATGCCTCTGGGCCAGCCCCTCTTTTTAGTTTTTAAACTTCAGCCCACAGTGGAAATCCGTTTCCCTTGAGGCCCCTGCAGGCATGTGTGTGTTTGCATGAATAGTGTGTTAGTTTCCGTGGCTGCCCTTAGAGAGGCCACAATTTCAGTGGCTTAAAACACGCATTTCGTTTCTTACACTTCTGGAGGTCACAAGTTTGGAATGGGTCTTGCTGGGCTGAAATCGAGGTGTCGGCAGGGCTGACGGCTGAAGGCTCCAGGGGAGAGTCCGTTTCCTGGCCTTTTTTCAGCTTCTGGAACCATCTGCATTGCGTGGCTCATGGCCCTGTTCCTCATCTTCAGAGCCAGCACCGGGTTCTCCTCTGCTGTGGTGCGTGTCCCTGGGATTAGGGCTCCGTGTGCCCTGCCTTGAGGAGTTTGCAGAGGGTGGGGTGCAAGACGCACTGGGCCCTGGGACCCCCCCCACCTTCCATCACAGCGCCTGGCCCACGGAGGCCTCAGGCAGGGTGCGGTCCACGGGTGGATGAGTGAAGCATGAACGGCTGAGGAAGCACATGCCTTTCCACCTGGCAGACTCTGCTCATCCCTTGAGCCGTTGCAAGTCCTTTATGTCCCCAGCCGTGACAGCTCTGATCACATTGGATTGTGTATGACCATCTGGGTCCCGCTCCTCCCTGGACCGGGAGCCTTGCAGGGCAGGCATCTCTGGAGGCGCCCAGGGCAGCATCTGGCCACCCGGAGTGTGTGCTGGGCAAAGCATCGAATAGCTGGGGGAGCTAGAAGGTTCCCGCTGAGCGGCTGCATGGCCTCCACATCCTGGTTGATGGCAGTGCCGTTCTCTCCCTGCAGACCCCCCGAGACCCAAGCTGACCTCCCGTCCAGATGGTACGGAAGAGCTGGAGGCCCGGGTGAGAGGAAGTCCAGAAGCGACGGGCCCTGGTGAGTGGGCGGGGAGGGGCCACAGCACCTGGCGGGAGGCGGCGGGGTCCTGGCTGCGGCTGTTAGTGTGCCCTCTGTCCTCAGAACCTCCATCCAGACCCTGCATGTGCTCCCAGCCATTGTGAGCTGCAGCCTCTGGGCTTCGCTGCCATGTGCTGGCTTCCGTCCCCTCATCCCGACAGGGATCTGGACCCTCCCTCTGCACGCCCGCCTTGTTTCTGCCGCCTCAGCGGTAAATACGTGGCCGTCCTGTGGCCTTTGCTCTGTCCCCTCCTCGCTCCTTGCAGACTCAGCACGGGTGGCCTTCCGTCGCCCAACAGTCTCTCCCTCTTCCTGCCTGGCGCCCCCTGAGCACCGTGGACGCCCTGATCTACCTGTGTCGCCCCCTTCGTATAGGCCCATCCCTGCTTTGGGCCCTTGGAGCACAGCAGATGGCCACATCTGTTAGGAACTCCAGCCCGGGCCTCAGCCCTGCCAAGGGCACGTGCTCTGCCCTCTCCCAGGCCATGGTTCCTCCAGAGATCCAGTTAAGCCGATTGGGACATCCCCAGTGGGAGAAAGCAGGGCCCAGAGCCTTGCCCTGGGCCCAGGAAGCTTTTCTCATTGTTCTCTTGGTATCATAAGGAGAAGGGCCCTAAACGAGGGTCCAGGGGTGCTGGCTGCACAGCTCAGTTGGCCTCCCCCTCCCCAGCCACCGTGCAGTTCCGTCCGTGGCTCACCTCTTGTGAGCTTGTAGGCGGGAGCCCACTGGGGCCTCCTGTCCAGCCACCAGCATTGCGCACAGGTGACTAACCCAGGCACAGACTCCCGTAAGCCCAGACTCCTGTGTTTGCCACCTCACCCTGTGGGCTGTTTCCGAGAACGTGTAGCCGTGTCTCAACCAACAACCAGATACGCCCTCCAGTGGTAGCGACCATGTTGCGTTGTTATCATTTACCTCTTGCCCCCTTGAATGGTGCTCTTCTCCAGGAAGTAGGCCTTAGCCATGAGGCGACAGGGGAGAGATCCCCGGAGAGGCTGCCCTTTCCTGTGGAGCCACTGCGATTGCCCAGCTCCCCCTTAACCCTCCTAGAAACAGGCTCTCTGTGTCCTATGATGCCCGCTCCAGCTGGGTCACCACTCTGGCCCCATCTCCTTCGTCCCCTTGATGGACAGGCTTGGCTCAGGACCCATCTCCTGTTCTCCCTCTTGTCTGTGTCCTCGCCCTGCAGCTCCTGTCTTTTCACCCTGGGGAGCAGGAGACATGGGCACCTTCCCTCTCTTTCAGACAAGGCTGAGAGCAAGAACTCTCCTCGGCATGAGGACTTCTCGGAAGAAGGACTCTCCCAGGAGATGATGGAGATGTTTTCCAAGGACAGCCTCTGGAACTCGGAGTTGGCAGAAGCCTGCCTAGGCGAGAGCTGGTTAGATAGTTTGCTAGGAGATCCAGAAAGTCTTCCGAGGGCTGACACGGTTACCAGCAAGGAAAGTCCCCCGGGATGCAAGAGTCATGAACTTGAGAGAGGCCTCAGTCCCGAGTCCCCGCTCTTCACGGAAGGGGATTCCGTGATGCGTGATCTTCCTGAAAAGAGCGTCTCACCAGCCAAGCCTCAGGAATCTCGGAATGACTCCGACTGCTACTCAGACCAGAGCCGGCAGGATATGACGGTGCAGGGAGGGGGGAACCCGTGCAAATGTAGTGAATGTGGGAAGAGCTTCAGCCGGAGTTACGACCTTCTTCAGCACTGGATTACGCACGTCAGGGAGAAACCCACTGTGAATCAAGAACACGAGAGAGGTTTCAGCCAGAGTTCTTGCCTCTTTGTGCGTCCGGTGACGCACACGGGCTACAAACCCTATGGGTGTCCTAAGTGTGGGAGAACTTTTCGTCAGAATGCACACCTCCTGCGGCATCAGAAAGTTCACACCAGAGAAAAACCACGTGAGAGTCAAGATGGCGACTGTCCCTCTGGCCATGGCACGCAGCCTGTGGAGCATCAGACCCACCCAGCTGGTAAATCCTACAAGTGTAACGAGTGTGGCAAGAGTTTCAGACGGACCTTCCATCTCGCTCGGCATCAGAAGACCCACGCTCGGAAATGCTATGAATGTGCCACGTGCAAGGCAACCTTCCACTTAAGTAAATACCTCCTCCAGCATCAGAAAATTCACGCTGCCCAAACCACCTCCGAGTGTCAGGAATGCGGGAAGGCCTTCAGGAGGAGCTCGGCCCTCGTCAAACACCAGTCTGTTCACACTGGGGAAAAGCCTTATAAGTGCGACGAGTGTGGGAAACCCTTCAGCCATGTCTTCACCCTAAAGATCCACCAGAGAGCTCACAGTGGAGAGAAGCCTTACAAATGCGGTGAATGTGGGAAAGCTTTCTACCGGAACACTCACCTCCATGAACATCGGTGGGTTCACACGGGCTACAGGCCCCACAAATGTCCTAAGTGCGTCAAGAGTTTCAGCCGGCCATCCCACCTCATCCGACACCAGTCCACTCACGCCCCAGAAAAGCCCTACAGCTGTGCCGAGTGCAAGGAGACCTTCAGCCATAAGGAATACCTCATTCACCACCAGAAGAGCCACACCGTGGACGCCCCCTACGCATGTCAGGAGTGCGGCGAGCGCTTCATCTGCAGCTCGACCCTCACGTGCCACCAGAGCATTCACACCAGAGAAAAACGAAGCCTTGATGAGAGCGGGAGGGCCTTGAATCAGAACCCGGAACAGAGAGAGCATCCAGGGGTCGGCGAGAAAACCTTCAGCTGCAGCAAATACCTGAGTCAGCACGAGCGGATTCATGCCAGGGTGAAGCCCTTTGAGTGTCAGCAGTGTGGGAAGGCCTTTGGCCAAAGCGCACAGCTCCTCTGCCACCAGGGGGTCCACTCCGGAGCGAGGCCCTATGCGTGTGGGGACTGCGGGAAGGCCTTCCTCCATGCCACCTCCCTCAGCAGGCATCAGTCCACCCACAAGAGCGAGCACGCCTTCAGATGTAACGAATGTGGGAAGACGTTCAGCCAAAGTGCACACCTCTCAGAACATCGGTTAATTCACACCACAGGGGAACCCTTTAAATGTGACAAGTGTGACAGAGTCTTTGCGCAGGGTAACCACCTTACTCAGCATCAGAAAACTCACGCCAGAAAGAAGTCCTTTGAGTGTAAGGAATGCGGGAAAACGTTCCGTCAGAGCTGGTGCCTTTCCATTCACCAGAGAGTTCACACTGGGGAGAAGCCCTACGTGTGTGCCGAATGTGGGAAAGCCTTTTCCCAGAAAACGAATCTGACGCAGCACGAGAGGGTTCACACCGGGGAGAGGCCCTACGCCTGCCCTGTGTGCGGGAAAGCCTTTGGCCTCAGTGCCCACCTCAGCCAGCACCAGAGGATTCACACCCAGGAGAAACCGTATCAGTGCCGACACTGCCAGAAAGCCTTCCGCTGCTGCTCCGGGCTCAGCCAGCATCAGCGAGTTCACGCTCAGAAGTAACAAGCAGCAAGACTACCCGTGGCTGCTGGGGGGCAGCGGGGTCCCAGGCATCTGAGAACGTGGTCCTCCGAGGCCTGAAGTTGAAACCATCACGTCGTAAGCTCCCTCCCCGCCAATAAGTAAATCTCTTCATTAATAAAGATCGATTAGAAAGTTTGCACACGAGTTTTGTTAAAATGACGAAAACACAAAGTTGAGAAGCTGGGTAGTAGGGGGATGCAGAGGTGGGCTCTAGAGCCAGTCTGCCCAGTTAAGTCCAAGCTCTGCCATCTGCTACCCAAGTGACCTGGGGAGAGTCATGGGGCCTCTCAGACCCTCTGTCTCCTCATCTGTAAAATGAGCACAGTCATAGTTATCTACCTCAGACAGCTGTTGTGAGGATAAATAAATAGATGAAAGCACTTAGAACAGAGTGCCTAGCACACAGTAAGTACTCACCAGGAGTGAGCTACAAATGCGCATCAGATATAAGATAAATATACTGTTTTATATTAAAAGGAAGAGAAGAATTAGCAACCCTCAATCTCTATTTTACTGCAGTTAATATTCTTACTAATATTATGCAGAACTTCAACTTTTAAAGTTTTTTTGCCGACATGTCCTTGGCTTAATTTGGTTCCAACAACCCAGCACCTTGCTCTTTTTTTTAAGAAAACGTCTAGCCTTTTTCTTCCCTCCGTCTCTCTGCTCTGTTGTAATATTTTCTTAACTCACCCACAGACAGCCAGTAAGAGCATGGAAGCTAACATCAGGTGGCTAGAACTTTCCACTCTTGAGCTCCCAAGCCCCTCAGAAGGACCCTCTCCCACGTACACATGCCGCCTCTTCCACTAATCTTCGCCCATTTAAGGCCATTGGTTATAACATGAGGCCCAGTTTGTCATGGGCGTTAATGATACTGGAGACGGCTAGATTCAGTTAGGGGAGCTGCGTCGGGTATTGCCACATGGTTAACACAATCTGTGCAGATGTGCTTGGTGGTGAAAATTGTGATCCACGCAAATGACTGCTGGAATGTACCTCATTCACTGTTTGTCCGGGCTGGCTGCTCCCCAGGCACTTTGCTGGCTCTGGGACACAGAGTGCCAGTATGCTAAGCCCTGCCCTTGCCTCGAAGCTTCTGGAACCAAGGAAATGGATGGCCCCATTTTCACAGAGGAGCCCTGTTCGTTGACAAGTGACATCTTAAGAGGTCGCATTCCCTCATGTCACAGCAAGTTCTGGGGCCACTGAGGATTGTCGGAGAGCCCAGTGAGGACACGATCCTGATGGAGCCTGGCATCAGCTGCTCAGCTTGGCCAGGCCTGCTCCACAGCCGAGACTCGCTTCACGGAGCTGCACAACCAGTTGCTGCTTGACGGCTCCTCCTCAGCTCCGGGCTTCTGTGTCCCACTCACTACATGACCTGGTCACACCTTTGCTGAAGCACAAACAGAATCTCTTGAAGACATGGGACACACACTTTAATATTGTTCACACTTTTGGTGCTAAAAACGTTTAGGAGTACGTGTTCTGTGCTTTATAATCCTCGCCCCTTGAGTTCTGTTGGTTGGTTTTGTTGTTGAAACTGGGAACTTACACTGGCTGAGCCTTGGGCCCATCCCACAGTGAAGAGCTTACTGGTTTTCAGATGGCCAGACGTTCCGCTCCCTGCACATGGTCCCTGCCTGCGTACCCCCGTCCAGTCTGGGCGACAGGCCTGTTTTATACCAAAGGGGCACCAGGGTGTTGTGGGTGAAGTAGCAGCGGGAACTCAAACTGAAAGTGTTCACTGAGAGTTTTGACACCAAACAATAGAGCTCAGAGGCCCTGTGGAAAATCGGCAGCCTCTGGGCGTGGGGCAGTCTCTGTAACTAATGACCAGTGTGGCTGTGGGCCAGTGTCAAAACGCCCTTCATGTGTGCATGTTGGTTCTCATTAAAGTTTCGAGTCTAAAAGCCTTGGTTCCTTCTCTCTGCCTGCTGTCACACACCTGTCCTTGCCTGCCATGTGCTTACGTTCTAGCCAGGGCCGGGCTGGTAATCGTGAAAACCATCCCATAAAACAGGGCAATTAGGGGGCTGGCCTGGTGGGGTAGTGGTTCAGTTCGCATGCTCTGCTTTGGTGGCCTAAGGTTCAGATCCCGGACATGGACCCAGCATCGCCCATCAAGCCATGCTGTGGTGGCGTCCCACGTAAAATACAGGAAGATTGGCACAGAGGTTAGCAACAATCTTCCTCACACACACACACAAAACCAAAAAAAACAGGGCAGTTAGGTCTGTTTTCCCAAAGTCTGGGTGGGACATGGACCACCGGGGAACCACATGGTTTCAGCCGGTCCTCAGATACGTCATCGAACAACACTTCCATTCTAGTGCACTCCTAGTTAACCAAGGAGAACGCATGTTGTTTACCCTCCTCTCGTTACAAAGACACAGCAGGCCTCAGGCTCAAACAAGGATTTTACCTAGAATTTAACACTATTTGGCTCTCCCCTTTTTCCCTGTACTGAGAAGACGTGCTAGTTTCCCGCTTGTGGTAGTGGTTGAGTCCTCTTTAAACGTAAATTGAGAGTCAGCCCTGGGCGTCTAGTGGTTAAGATTCGGCGTTCTCACCACTGTGGCCCAGGTCCGTTTCCTGGTCGTGGGACCACACCACCCGCCTGTCAGTTGTTGTACTGTGGTGGCAGCTCCCATGGAGAACTAAACTTAGGACTTGGCCACACAACCCTGCACTGAAGCTTTAAAAAAAAAGGGGGGGGGAGGGGGCTGGCCCAGTGGCACAGTGGTTAAGTTTGTGTGCTCCACTTTGGCAACCCGGAGTTCATGGGTTCAGATCCCGGGTGCGGACATGGCACTGCTGGGCATGCCATGCTGTAGTAGGCGTCCCACATATAAAGTAGAGGAAGATGAGCACAGATGTTAGCTCAGGGCCAGTCTTCCTCAGCAAAAAGAGGAGAATTGGTGGCAGATACTAGGTCAGGCAGGGCTAATCTTCCTCAAAAAAAAAAAAAAGGTCTCAGATCTACACTTCACCCCGTCCCCAGCAGCCCTGACTTCTCTTGGGCTTATACAAAGTTCTGCAGCCCCCTACATTTCATCCCCAGTTCTAGGCAAAGAACATATGACCTAGTTTGGCCAATCGACATTCCCTTCCCTGGCCAATGTGACTAGTTCAGAAATGGGCATGTGGGCCGATCAGAGTGGACCTTGGGACCTCTGCTAAGGATGCTGGGACAAAGGTGCTCTCTCTTCCCTGCTGGGCACGATCAAAAAACACGTGGAGCAGTCACTGGGGCAGCCACCCCAGCCATGCCGGGGACTGTAGTGGGTTAAACGGTGGCCCAAGTTCATGCCCATCTAGGACCTCAAAATATGTCCTTATTTGGAAATAATTAATGGATTGAGATGAGAGCACACTGGGAGTAGGGTGGGCCCTGAATCCAATGGCTGGTGTCCTAATAAGAGAGAGGACACAGACACATAGACACAGAGAAGCAGGCCATGTGAAGACAGAGGCAGCAATTGGAGTGACACAGCCACAAGTCAGAGAGCACCAGGAGCCCCCAGAAGCTGGGAGAGGCAAGGAAAGGTTCCCCCTAAAGCCTTTGGAGGGAGCATGGCCCTCCCAACATCTTGATTTCAGAATTCTGGCTTCCAGAACTGTGAGAGAATAAATTTCTGTTGTTTGAAGCCGCCAAGTTTGTGGTACTTTGTTACAGCATCTAATGCAGGGACTCAGCCTTAGACGAATCAGCACTTCAGGAGGTGAAGTGAGTTGACAGGACAAAACTAGGTCCTTGGTGACATTGTTAAGCTCCTGGATCAAACCTTACCTGAGCACACTTAACTTTGGACTTTGCAGTTACCCGAGCCAGTAACTCCCCTGTGTTGTTTAAGCCAGGTAGAGGCAGGTTTTCTATTCATCACAGCCAAAGAATTCCTGGCTGGCACAGTGGTTGAATTCACCGCTTCATTCCTCAGTCAGGAAGGCGTGTTCTAAATCAAGTGAGGGAAACCTTAGCGAATCCATTCTCACGGAGGTATTCAAACCAATTCCTTGCAAGCTTCGATGCCATGATCAGAACTACACAAAGGAGACCTCATAACTGAGCACAACTCCCCAATGGCTGGAAGGCCTCGTGGTTATCACGGGTCCCATTCTAGACTTGAGGGGTTACCCGAGTCACCCCCTAGGTGGAGCCCTCTACATGAAAACCGTCCAAGGGTTGGGCCGGTCATACTCTAAAAGCTCATGGAAGTGACCCTACACTTTCTTTCTTGTGTATCTTCATGTCTGAGGGGGATATTGTGATCCCCAGTTGACGGCTGAGCAATCTAAGGCTCAGACAGGCCAAGGGACTTAGCTACAAACATCAGACCCTGATCAAAACCCCAATCCTGCTCTTCCCACTGAGCCACCACCCCCGGCGACACTGCAGGTGGCTCAGGCGAAGCTCTGTGGAAGTCAGAAGGCACAGATTTCAGTTCATGCTTTTCACCACCGACAGAGAAATCATTAAGATGAGTCACCTCTGAAGTCACTGGGACCAGTGGGATGGGGAGAAATTCACACGTGTCGTTTTTCTGAGTTTCTCACCTGAGCGATTCAAAGCCGCAATATTAGCAGCCTTTCCTCCTGGGGTCAGGGGTTGGGAACCTAAATTTTAACCTCAGAGCTTGGGCCATGCTCAGAGCCATCCTTTCATCTGTCCCTCCAATTTTCCACTTTGATCTGAAAGTAGAAGAATAAATGCAAAAGGAGTGAAGTAGTGAAACAATCTGGCACTTCCTGAATAGGCTGAGCACACAATTGCCCTGGGACCCAGCACATTCTGTTATCACAGATTTTAAAGATTTCTTTTGTAAGATTAGCACTTGTAAACTTGGAACACGCTCTTAACCTCTACCTTAACATAGTACCCGGCAACTCATAAGTGACTGAAAAATGTGTTACTCATAAAATCAATAACAATAGATTTGTGCGTGTGTGTGTGAGGAAGACTGGTCCTGAGCTGACATCTGTTGCCAATCTTCCTCTTCTTTTTTTTCTCCACAGAGCCCCTGTACATAGTTGTGTATCCTAGTTGTGGGTCATTCTAGTTCTTCTATGTGGGACGCTGCCACAGCATGGCTTGATGAGCGGTGTGTAGGTCTGTGCCCAGGATCTGAACTCACAAACTGAGGGCTGCAGAATGGGGGTGCATGAATGTAACCACTACACCATCTGGCTGGCCCCAATAATAGATTTCTTATTACTAAACATTTACCAATCACCTGCCTTAGAAAGGGAGGTTAGAAACTGAGAAACCAAGCTGGTTCCTCACCATTCAATTCAACCCATGAGTCCCTAACCCAAAAGCAAGAGAAGATCAGTGAACAACCATGGATGGATCCCTGCTCCTCTCAGAAACTCAGTTTCCCCACTGGACTCAAGAAGGATACTGGGTGCGAGGATTCTCAGAACAAGTGTCAGTGTGATCTGCCCACTCCGGCTTCGTTAGCTCAGGCCCACCTGAGGCCCCGCCCCTTTTCCTAGACACAACCACACTTCCTTCCATGCCTACTCCAACCAATCCGGGCTGGCCCTTCTCAGAACCCCGCCCCTAACCCCGCCCCCTACTCCCCCCACCACCTCTAATCCCGACCCCACCGGCCTCGGACTGCCAGCCACGCGCCTGCTGGCCCATTGGCCGGGGCCAGCTTCTCTCACCTCTATCCACGGAGGTGACCTAAATCCCCAAGCCAAGCCACTCTTCTGGCCAAAGACAGGAGGATAGGATAAGTGTTATTAACACTTAGATCCTTGTAGAAATTAATAAAAGAAACCTTAACTAAATTTTAGTCAGAAATGCCTATAGGTGGAGCTCTCAGGCCCTATCACACATCATCAATTACACCAAACAGGAAGAGACAGATGGCTACATCTTCCACCGGAAGTAAAACTACGTTACTACTTGAAGGAAGATTTCTCTCCCCACCTGGCAACAGCCCAGCCAATGAGAAACACTGCAGCTCAGC
>NC_060279.1:88761741-88797269 GCF_021613505.1 Equus quagga | reverse complement strand
AGCTCAGCCAATGAGAAATGCTGCAGCTCAGCCAATGAGAAACACTGAAGCTCAGCCAATGAGAAATGCTGCAGCTCAGCCAATGAGAAACACTGCAGCTCAGCCAATGAGAAACCCCACAGCTCAGCCAATGAGAAGCCGGTTGCCACCCTGAACTGTTACTTTCCCCCAGTGGACTTTCCTTTAGAACAGCCCCTCCCTCTCCCCCTTTTTCGCAATAAAGGCAGCTCCCGTCCTTCTTCTCTGGATTTGCCTATGGTTCTCCATAGCATGCACATCCTGAATTGTAATTCTCTTGGCTATTCCTGAATAAACTCATTATGAAATAAAATAACAGGCAAATTCGCCTTTTAAGTTGACATGTCAAGTACCTGGCAATCTGGTCCTGGATCTCAGGTTGGCCTCCCACCAGGAGTTCGCTCCCCAGTGGGGAAGCCTTAGTCGGCAGCATCGCCGCAGCACGTGCCGCCCGTGTGCCATGCATGCCTCTGCGCCTGCGCAGATTCCCCGCTGAACTACATTTCCCAGATCCCCGCGGGATATAGGCTCCTCAGGGCCACCGTCCTCTGATGACAAAGGCGGAAGGAACCCAGGGGTCCAGGGCGGCCTCCACCTGGGCCTACGATCTCAGAGCTCCTTCTGGCTTCCGGAGGCGGAGTGGAGAAGAAGGCGGCCACACAGTTCCTTTCCTCTCGACCATCACAGGCTGTGTTCTGAAAGCTAACCGTCACCAGCATCCGTCTCCAGGGCAACGGACAACTCCGGAAACGACGAGTTTGTCTCCATGGCAACTGTCTGAGCGCTGGCGCTAGGCGAGGGCCCTGCTTAAAGGCGCTTTTAAGTAATAGGGATGCCCAACAGAACAGCGTGCTCAGCTCATGAAACTTAATGGAAAACTATGTTAGAGCACGAGGAAGGGAGGAAAACTGGGTAGGGCGGGACTGAAAGAGTTGATGTGAGGAAGGTTTCTCAGAGTAGGGGGCATTTTGAATAAGGCTTTGAGGGATGAGTAAGAGGTCTCAAGGAAGAGAAGAGGGAAAAAATAATGTCTTCTCTATCTGGCCAAAATTTCAAGTTGTATGACATAGATTCTTAACGAGGGGATGGGGAAACTACCATTCTCCAACCATGCAGGTGGGGATGGGGGTGGCTTCAGCCTTGAAATAAATCAGTAAGTCATTCGGTGACCATTTTCTGAGAACCTGCTGTTCCAGGCAGTGCTCTACGCCCTGGGGATGTGACGGTGAAAGACACACAGGGACCCTATTAGGGAGCCAGAGAGCAGGCAGTAACTAGCAGACATATAATAGGAAATTCTAAGTGCTATGCAGTAAACAGGGGCTGAGAGAGGAATGAAAGGGTGGCTGTGTGATCAGGAAATCTAATTATTTGAGAACATAAGTGTGAAATAAAAACCATATAAATTTCAAGGGAATTGTAAAGAAATATTAAGACATAGTGGCCAGAGCTTGCCCCACCTGTAGATTTCTCCTTCCTAGTGTCTGTGACGATCTGAGCTGGGGTTTTCTTTTCCTTGCTGCTGACAGCATCCTCGAGTTCCAGGATGAAGAGGATGACTGCCTTGTTTTTGCTCCTTTTGGCTGCTCGAGCTGGTAAACTTCTTGTTTGAGCTATTTTGAGTTGTTTTCTTTCACTTGAAACCCAAAACGTCCTTGGTAATACGGTCTGATCATTCTCCTTTAAAGGATAAGGAGACTGGATCAGACAGCAAGACAATGGCAAAGGGAGGATTCAAAATTAGGTTATTTTAGACTAAAAATCCGATCATTCTACATTAGTTCGTTAGTAAAGGTGGGGGTGAGTCTTCGAGAAGGGCGTGCACCGAATGTGCTGCAAAAGGCACGTGCATGGTGGAATATATTAGGATGAGAGACTGGAGGATGCTACGCTGCTGGCTTTGAAGATGGAGGAAGGGGCCACAGGCCAAGGAATACAGGTGGCCTCTAGAAACTGAGAATTCATACCATAAACCATAAAAAAGCAGGTGGAATCAAAATTTAATTGTTAAAAAGATCACAAAAGTGCTGGAATAAAATATAGGAGAACCTTTTTCATAATCTTGGGCATGAGAGAGGCCTTTTTTTGCATGATAGTAGATCCAAGAACTATAAAAGACAATACAAATAGATTTGAATACCTGAAAATTAAAAAATTCTGTATAGCAAAACGCACCAGAAACAAAATTGAAAGAGAAATAATAAACTGGGAGAAAATATTAGCACCATATATACCAAAGGGTTAATAGGAGTAATATATAAAGACTTGCTCCTATGAGTCAATATAAAGAGACAGCCCAATTAAAAATGGGCAAAATACATAAATAAGCAATTCAAAGAAGACAGAACGTCAGTAAACACATAAGATTATTAATCTCACTGTCGATAAGACATTTTTACTTATGACTAGAAATGTTTTTAAAAAGACTAATATTGAGTATTTGTGAAGGAAGTGGACGAACAGAGCAACAGTCACTCGTCTACATGTCTAAGCGTCGGGTAAATTGGTTCCTCCTTTTCTGGAGGATTACTTAGCAATGACCATCAAAATTTTAAACATGGACATTCTGTGATCCCACAGGTTTACTTGCAGGAATTCATCTCATGGAGATATTTTGCACGAGGGTCAAATCATAGATGTCCAGTGATGGGAAAGGAAGTGAAAACAACCTAAATATCCATTCAGAGAGACCCGTTAGAGAAATTCAAGAAACCCTAGCATGAAATATTATGCAGCTGTTAAAAACGACGATACATACATATGTACAATATATACACTTTTTGCATTGTCATGGGAAAATATCCACATTATACCAAGTGAAAAAAGTCATTTCTAAAATCATATGTGAGTTTATCCCCTACAAATTGTATACCGTATTTATGTGAAAATATACATACATATACAACCAGTTTCATTCATAAAAACGTAAAGGGAGGTTCATATTCACAGAAAAAAGTCTAGAATCTTTAGAATGAAGATTTATAGAGAGCCATGGCTTTCTTCATTTTTGTATAGTCTGAATTATTTACAATAAATGAGTATTTCTTCAACCATGAAAGAAGTTGCAGAAGATTAGAAAAAATACCTGGCAAAGACTTTTAAACATGGTCATAGGGACCACGGATGATGTCGGCGAGATGCAGCCCCATCCACTGCCAGTCGGACCGCCAACTGACACCGAACTTCTGGGAAGCCACCGGCCACGGGCACAGGGTCACTGAACAATTCTCCCTTTGACCCCACGACCTCCCTACCAGGATTTCACATGGGGATGCTCAGTGGCTCAGCCTAAGACGTCAGTAGAAGGGATGCTCATAAAAGTCAAAACCTAGAAGCAACCAAAATGTCCAACAGGGGCCTGGCCAGTACGTTGTTTGTATAAACACAAACTTTGCAAAGCGCCCAAACACCTGGTTGTTAAAGATGATTTAATGACATAGGTATTTAATAATATGGGTGTAGTGATATGAGCGAATCATGATACTTAATGATGGAGGCCCATGACGTAAAGCTAAGTAGACATAGAAGTGCGCTTACACAGTATACTCAGTAGGCCCCAGATTTAGTAAAGCATATATAATATTATATATTGAGTTTTAAAAATAGCAGAAGTGGAGTAAAAATGTTCAGTCATCTCTGGGTAGCCCTGGACTTTGGGTGAAATCATCTGGATTTCTGGGGTCGTCTAAATTTTCTATAAGAAGCATGTGTTGGTTTTTATAATAAGATGATAAACATTATTTTAAGAAGGAAAGGTTAGATGTGGAACGTGTTCAATCCCCATAAAAGTTCAGAGCGGGGCCTCTGGGGCCCGATGACAGGGGCTTGAACCCAGGCTCCACGAGCTCACAGCTGTGGGACTTTGGCCACTTCATCTCTCTGTGCCTCAGTGTCCTCACCTGTGAAATGGGGCCACACAGCCCGGAACACGTGGGGTCGCTGGAAGAATGGAAGGAGCTCATCCACACCAAGGGCTTAGAACAGGAACTGGCACACAGTTACTGAAAGCACTAGCCATTTTGTATGTTTGGTGGGAAAAAATTATATGATTGATGTTCAGTGGTGGTAAAAATATAGCGGGACAGTGGTCCTTAGGCCCAGCTTGTGCCAGGTGGATTAGGTTCGGTCCCTTTGGAAAGCAATCTGACTTGTCTTAGGAATCAGGGAAAGGGCTGGAGTCTTGATTATGTTATTCCCATGCTGGGAATTACACTTAGAGAAATAATTCCCCCAAAGAAATAATCCCCCCCCCAAAGTAAGCATGGAAATGCTCATTATAACATTATCCATAATTGGGGGAGAAACTGGTGAACAACCCATGACAATCACGGGCTCAGAACAAACCCTAAATGGGGGAGTGGATTTGTAAATTATTCTCCACCCACCAACGAAATCTCATGAGCTCTAATCATGATGAGTATGTAGTGTATGTGGTGACAAAGGACAATGCTGACGGTATAATGAGGGCAAAACGGAGCAGCCAAAATTGTTTCTACGCTCCGATTACAATTAAAAAATTACATTTATTTTGAAATGCTACTTGGAAGGAAATAGGAAAAAAATCAGAACAATATGACTTCTGAGGGTGGCCAAGCTGTAGGTGAGTATATGGTTGCTTTTTTTTTTTTCCTGAGGAAGATTAGCCCTGAGCTAACGTCTGCTGCCAATCCTCCTCTTTTTGCTGAGGAAGACTGGCCCTGAGCTAACATCCGTGCCCATCTTCCTCCACTTTATACGTGGGACACCTACCACAGCATGGCTTGATGAGCAGTGCCGTGTCCACACCCGGGATCCAAACCAGCGAACCCAAGGCCGCCGAAGTGGAACGTGCGAACTTAACTGCTGTGGTACCGGGCTGGGCCCTGGGTTTTGTTTTTTGATCCAAATTTTTCAACATTGAAAAATAAAGATATGGAATACAGAGTAAAACAAAACCAGAAAGAAATACACCCAAAAATGACTGGGCTGTGGGATTATGGGGAATTAGTATTTTAGTTCATACTTCTCTACACTTTCCAAATTATCCTTTGCAACGAGCACGTTATTTTACTTAAAATTTTTTTCCCGTTATAAACACATGCATATTGTTTTTATAATAAAAAATAAATGCTACATTAAAAAATATGAGGTCTTATTATGTGTGCTCCCTTTGGGCACAAATAAAATCAGAAAATGATGCATAATAGGGCAACTGCTTTGTAAAACACAAATTCTGGAAATGGAAAAGACAGGGACAACAGGACATAAAAAATGGCTGTAAATGTGTGAAAAATAGTCAGTGTTTAAGCCAACTGCAGATTCTGCCATGAAATTTGTAGCTTCAAGTCATAAAGGAAACTAAAATCGTCCAGCAGTCGTGTTCAGGGACACATATTTGAGACTGTTTCTCCAAAGGGTTAATCTTCCCAGCTGTGTTTTTTTTTTCTTGAATTTTCAGGCTCCAATTTAATGAATGATCAATACATTTAAAAAGCTCAGAGAGGCCTTATTAAAGATCTCAGATGAAGTTGCATCGCATTTAGATCACCCCTAAGTACCGCTATCTTGGGACAATGTCAGGATGAGAAACAGGGAGGAAGCTCCTAAAATGAGCAGAAGCTGTCCCAGCTGGTGAGACATCACACCGGCCTCCTTCTGGGAGATAAAGAAACCAACTTTCTCAATATACGAGGTTAGGGTTCCTCTCTGGGAGGAAGTTACTAGTGCCAATGAAGCCAGACCTGAACCCAGCAGTGGCACGGGAAGTCTGTTATGGTCCCAGGCCTTCTAGTCAGCGTGAATTCTCTGATGATCAGCGAGCTCTGAGCTCCAGGCAGAGGGTTGCTCAGAATCATTGCAGATGCAGGCATTGTACACGGTGTGAAGTCTCTGATGTTTAGCCAGGTGTGAACCCCAGTGGAAATCCTCCCCAACAAGCATTTGCCAGCCGTGTGGACTTTCTGGTGTTGAATAAGGTCTGAAATCTGGGTACAGGTATTCCCACAGTTGTTGCATTTTTAGGGCTTCTCCCCGGTGTGAACCCTCTGATGCTGAACAAGGTGGAGACTCTGGTTGAAGGCTTTGCCACCCTCCTCACAGGCGTACGGCTTCTTGCCGGTGTGAATTCTCTGATGCTGAGTGAGGGACGAGCTGAGACGGACCGTCTTCCCACACTCTTTACACTTATAGGGTTTCTCGCCCGTGTGGACTTTCTGGTGCTCGACGAGGTGGGTGCTCCAGCTGAAGGCTTTCCCACACTCACTGCATCTGTACGGCTTCTCTCTGGTGTGAATCCTCTGGTGTCGAATGAGGTGGGAAATCTGGATGTAGGCCTTCCCGCAAACTTGACACTTATAGGGCTTCTTGCCGATGTGAATCCTCTGGTGGCGCGTAAGCGACGAGTTCTGGCTGAAGGTTTTCCCACACTCGTTGCATTTGTAGGGCTTCTCGCTGGTGCGAATTGTCTGGTGTTGCGTAAATGATGACGTATGACCAAAGGCCTTTCCGCACTCATTACATACATAGGGCTTTTCGCCCATGTGAACGCTCTGGTGCCTCATGAGGTGGGAAATCTGCGTGTAAGGCCTTCCCACACGTGTTACACACATAGGGCTTCTCACCCGTGTGAATCCTCTGATGCTGCGTGAGGGACGAGCTCTGGCTGAAGGCTTTGCCACACTCGGAGCACTCATAGGGTTTTTCTCCAGTGTGAACTCGCTGATGCTGTGTGAGCGATGAGTTGTGGCTGAAGGTCTTCCTGCACTCATTACATTTGTAGGGTTTCTCCCCGGTGTGGGTGGTCTGGTGCTGAGTGAGGGAGGAAGTGTGGCAGAAAGCTTTCCCACACTCACCACATCGATAGGGCTTCTCGCCCATGTGGATTTTCCGGTGGCGGGTGAAGTGGGACACCTGCGAGTAGAACTTCCCACACTGGTGGCACCTGTAGGGCTTCTCCCCCGTGTGGCATCGCTGGTGTTTGATGAGGGAGGAGCTCTGGGTGAAGGCCTTCCCGCATTCCTTGCATCGGTACGGTTTCTTTCCCATGTGGATCCTCTGATGCTCGGTGAGTGACGAGCTCTGAGTAAAGGTCTTGCCGCACTCCCTGCACGCGTAGGGCTTCTCCCCCGTGTGGATGATGTGGTGCTGGATGAAGTACGAGCTCTTGCTGAACGCCTTCCCGCAGTTGTCGCACTTGTAGGGTTTCTCCCTGGTGTGAGTCCTCTGCTGTAGGATATAGTCTGAGTGGTAACTGAAGCCTTTCCCACACTCCGTGCAGTTAAATGGATTCTTTCCTACGAAGGTCCTTTGGCGTTTCAGGCTCTTCCATGGCCCATTCCAATTCTGGGGCCTCTCTCCCCCAGGCGCTCTCTGCTTCCTGATGAAGCCTGAGGTCCGCCAGAAGCTTCTCCCAAGTTCGTTCCGGCCGAGGCCTCTCTCCCCGCAGATGTTTTCCTTGGGGGCAGCAAAGGCACCCCTCACAGGCCTCACCTGTTTTCCCTGGTCCTCCCGTCGACGGCCACACGTCCAGGATTCCCCCAACTTGGCATCTCCAAGCACAGCCCTTAAAATGCCCTCCATTTTCCCCCCTGGGGAGGCTGCCTCTTCAGAAACGCTCTTTTTCGGAAGCATCTCCTGAGTAGCTGCAGAGCTTGCCTCCAAATCGGAAAGAAATGGAAAATATGAATATCGTCCGTTTCAGGACAAAGGAAGCTGATTATTTAGAACTGACATTGGGAAACTCAAAAAGAAAAGTTTCAAAGTTTATGCTGCTATTTCAAAATGCACAAGGTAGATAGATTCACGTGGTGACATGAAAAGATGGCCAAGATAGAGTCTAAGAATGAAAAGAACCAAGTTGCAAAACCGTTGATATGCACCGTGGTTTGTTAGCAGTAATATATAATACATTTTGACAAATCAATACGAAAAAGAGAAACAATCTAATAAAATAGTGAAGCCAGGGGCTGGCCCAGCGGTGCACTGGTTGAGTTCACACGTCCTGCTTTGGGGGCCCAGGGTTCACTGGGGGATAGGAAGTGACGGCTGAAGGGTACAGGGTTTCTTTGGGGAGTAATGAGAATGCTTTGGAATGGATCGTGGTAATGGGGGCACAATTCAGTGAACAGACTGAAAAACACGGAATTGTACACTTTAAACGGTGAATTGTGTGGTAAGTGAATTACATCTCAATAAAACCATTAAATAAATAAGATTAGAGGGAAATTTCCCTTTCTACATTACACATTTGAAATGTTTTATTCATTATAAATATTGAAAACTAACAGTAAGTTTTTCCTAGGTGATTACAGTGAAAAGGAAATATTTCTCCTTCCCTTGTTCCTACACTGTTTCTAATTGTGAATCTCTCTAGAGATTTTCCATAAATTTATGTGTGTGGGAATGTATGTGTGCATATGTGTGGTGTGGTGGTGGGTTTTAAATTTATTATTTACTTTTTTTATTTTGGTAAAATATACATAACATAAAATGGACCATTTAAACCTTTTTTTTTTTTTTCCTGAGGAATATTTGCCCTGAGCTAACATCTGTTGCTGATCTTCCTCTGTTTTGTATGTGTGTTGCCACCACAGTGTAGTCACTGAAAAGTGGTGTAGGTCTGTGCCCGGGAACTGAATCTGGGCCACTGAAGTGGAGCCTAACTTAACCACTAGGCCACCAGGGCTGGCCCCCATTTAAACTGCTTTTTTTAAGTATGCTTTTTTTGGTGAGGAAGATTGGCCCTGAGCTAACATCTGCTGCCAATCTTCCTCTTTTTTTCCCTCCCCAAAGCCCCAGTACATAGTTGTATATCCTAGTTGTAGGTCCTTCTAGTTCTTCTGTGTGGGATGTCGCCTCAGCGTGGCTTGATGAGCAGTGCCATGTCTGCACCCAGGATCCAAACTGGTGAACCCCGGGCCACTGAAGCAGAGCGTGAGAACTTAACCACTCGGCCACGGGGCCGGCCCCCGTTTAAACCATTTTTAAGTGTACAGTCCAGCTGCATGAGTACATTACATTGTCGTGCAACCATCACCACTGTTCATCTCTAGAACTTTTTCATCTTCCCAAACTGAAACCCTGTCCTCATTAAACAATTAAGGCCCCATTCCCCCTCCCCCAAGGCTGTGACAACCACCATTCTACTTTGTCTTAACAAATTTGCCTCCTTTGGGGACCTCATGTACGTGGAATTGTATAATATTAGTCCTTTGGGGTCTGGCTTATTTCACTTAGCATAATGTCTCCACGGTTCATCTATGTTATTATTTACTTTTGTAATTAAAAAAGTACACACAACTAGAAGGACCCTCAACTAAAATATACAACTATGTACTGGGGGAATTTGGGGAGAAAAAGCAGAAAAAATAAATAAAATATTTAAAAAATGCAGTAAAGATATTGGAGTGAAAATTCTTGAAGGAACTACATTAAGATTTTAAAAGTGAATTTTTTAGAGATAAGCAGGATTATTGGGGGATTTTCACTTCCTGCTTTATTCTTATTGAGATTTTCAAAGTGTCTATGAAGAACACATATAACTTTTATTTGATCAAAAGATATCCACAAATATCTAATGTATATGAAACTTTAATGGCACAATCTTGCAATTTGGAGAAAGGGAGATGTAGACAGGAGATGATGAACGGGAAACAAAACCATTTGGAATTTGTTGAAGGGGACTGACTTTTCGATGCTGGTAGATTTGTTCACGGGATGCCCATTAATCACGTAATTGTTATGTGCCAACCACAGTGCTGGGGGTGGGTGACTGTGCTGAGCCAGACCTCTGACCCTTGCCCTCAGAGAGGGGCAGGGGCGGGCTCCTACTCAGACATTTTGGACATTTCTTCCTTCTCTCCTCAGCATCCCTGCCTTTGCAGAACCACGGCTCCCCTTTCCTGCAGTCGTGGTGGGGCTGTTAACGTCAGTCTCCCCCATCCCCACCTCAGGAGCGGGCACGAGACCCAGGCTGGCCAATCAGAATAGCCCGTCCCCCAGGTCAATTATAATTGGTTCAAGATCCAAGCACAGCCAATCAGAGTCTTCCCTGAGATGGGTATATGGTGTTGCTAGGCAGAATAGAAGGTTGAGACTATGGGCAGCCATACCGAGCACCACTTGGAAAGGCCTGAAGATGGACTGAAGCTAGAAACGGGTGGAATCAACATGTGGGGGAGGGAAGGGGAGAGAGACAGAGCGAGCCCATTCACGGGCTGAGATCCATATGCCTGAAGTCGTCCCACTTATACGGGTCCAAAAAAATCTAATTTTGCTTAAGCTATTTTGATTTTTTTTACATGCGAGTCCTGATTAATACATCAGGTAATTCAGTAATAGTAACAGAATACTAATAATAATTATTGCAAAAAGTAATATTCATTAAATGCTTCCTATGTGCCAGGCACTGTTCTATCTATTAACTAATTTAGCCTCCCCTCAAAATTCAACGAGGTGGGTAGTATTAGTGTCCCCACTTGACAGATAAGGAAATAGAGGCACTGAGAGGTTAAGCCACTTACCCACAGTCACACAGCCTGTCAGTGGCAGAGCTGGGGTTTGAACTCAGAGAGTCTGGCTCCAGGGCCCACACTCTTAATCACAACATGAGCAAGTGCAGTAACGGCAGCTCAAGCAAGGAGCTGTGAGAACACCCAGAAGGGGCAGGTCGCTCAGCCTGGGAGTCAGCGAGGGCCTCCTGGAGGAGGTGAGCTGTAACTTTCATCTTGAGGAACATGAAGGTGTTCACCAGGCAGACAAAGCAGGGAAGGGTGTTCCAGGCAGAGGGAACAGAATGTGCAAAGCCCCAAAGGTGGGAATACACATTCAAGTTCAGGTAGGGACAGGTGCTTCCATGAGGTCAGGGCATGGGGTACAACCACAGGCGGATGGTGATGAGAGATGAGGACACACAGGGCCCCGAGTGCCAGGCTTAGGGGCCAGGTGTTCGACTCAGGGGCACTGGGGAGCCATGGGAGGGCTGTGAGCAGGGGAGGGACAGTATCAGCTCTTGGCGAGGGAAGACCCCTCCGGGGCTGTGTGTGAGATGAACTGGAGGGCTTAAGATTGGAGGCTGAGGGGCCAGGGAGGAGATTGGGGTGAGAGGCCAGGTGAGGGAAGCTGAGGCCTGAGCCCAGACTGCAGGGGAGAGAGGAGGGCACTGGGCGAAGTTATGGGCAGGAGGGGTGGGACTGGGGACTGACAGGCTGTGGTGGGTGACGGGGAAGGAGGGCGCAAGGTGTGGCCCCACAACAGGGTGGACAGTGGCAGAAACAAAGATGCTTCCACCCCCTCCTCTGATGCAGCTCGGGGGTGAGTGGGGGCAAAACTCTGGCTTCTTCCTGTCCCCCAACAGGTCAGGCCAGGCACTGCTGCTGGGTCTTTACACAGACGATTCCCATAGAATAATCCTAACAATAACCGTCACAGCCTATTCTGACCCATTCTGTCACTGTGTGCCAGGTGCTGGGCCACACTCTGCATGTGTCAACTCATTTATTCCTCCCAAGGAATACTGTACGATTATTGTCACCATTTTGCAGATGGGAAACTTGAGGGACAGAGGGGCTAAATATTTTGCCTGAAGGTCACAGAGCCAGGAAGTAGTGGAGCTGGGATTTGAACACAGAACTCATGATTATGGCCCATATGTCACCCTGCCCCCCCCCCTTTTTTTTTGGTGAGGAAGATTGACTCTGAGCTAACATCTGTGCCAATCTTCCTCTATCTTGTATGTGGGACGCTGCCACAGCGTGGTTTGATGAGTGGTGTGTAGGTTCGCACCCGGGATCCGAACCCGCAAACTCTGGGCCACCGAAGTGGAGTGTGCGAACCTAACCACTATGCCACTGGGCTGGCCCCTGCCTCATTCTTGACATGTCTGATCATGACAGATGGGGTGGGAGGATGGCTTGCACCCGCTGGACAGCCTCACCCACCTGGACGGGTAACTCGCCGGGCTTCTCTCTCCTCCATCCTGGGCTCCTCCCCTCGCTCCAGACGGAAGATCATATCCGGTTTGGACCCGGGAAGCCCTCCCCGTGGAAAAGACACGAGACTTGGCTGTGGGTGCCATGGTCACAGGGAGGCCTCAGGGCCGGGCCCCAGGCCCCGGATCTGCAGGAGGGATGCATACGTTGGGCACCTAATGTTTAGAGGTTCTAGTGGTCAACAACAGACTCATTTATTGAGCACCTACTGCATACCTGCCATCCCTGTTGAAGGCTCTTACTCTGAGCTGTTCAAGTTGAGTGTGAAATACACACCCCATTTCAAAGACCTAATCTGCAAAAAAGTGTAAAATATCTTCTTCGCTGTAATAATTTGTATACTGGTTATGATTTCGACATGTGCCCAGATGACCGTATTTCGGATCCATCGGGTGAAACAATATACTACTAAAATTAATTTCATCTGCTTCTTTTTACTTTTTTCAGTCCGCTGTCTTCAAGATCACTAATTTCCCTCTTCCTATAGTAGGTTGAACAGCGGCTCCCCCAAATTACGTCCACAGGAGCCTCAGAATGTGGCCTCATTTGGAAACAGTGGCTTTGCAGATGTAACGAGTTAAGATGAGGCCCTACGGGGGGACGGAGAGACCTAAAGCCAGCGGCTGGTGTCCCCATAAGAGGAGAGACACACACACGTGGAGGGAAACAGGCCACGTGAAGCTGGAGGCGGAGAGTGGGGCAAACGCAGGGACACGAGGGTAGGAAGGGCCGGGAGAGCCAGTGCCCGGGGCTGGCCTGGTGCCCGGGTGGGCGGAGGATGGTCCTGAGATGGGGGACCCGGAGGAGGAGTGGGTCTGGGGGGACATGGAGAGCCCGGTGGGCACAGGGAGTCTGGGGGCCGGGACCTCCCCAGGGAGGGGTCCTGGAGGCCACCAGCTGCACAAAGTCGGAGCTCAGGGGACAGACTGGAGGGACCTCATTCTGTACGTGCAAGTTGTGCAGAAAAAGGGCAACGCGGCAGGCTGGCTGCTGTCCTCGGAGGGGCCTGCCCACAAGGTGGCCCTTGGCTGGCGGCTGCGAACCCAGATTTCGGGAGGGTTCCAGCATTCTCTGACCAGTAAGAGGGCCTCCCTGTGCCCAACCTGTTAAGCTGAGCCCCCGCTTTCTTTGGGGGATCTGCAATTTTGGTACGTGCCAGGCAGAGGGGCCTATGGGACCAGCCCCTGTCAAACCCTGGGTGCCGGGTCTCTAACAAGTGTCCCCGGTTGACATTTCCCATGTGTGGTCACACCTCCACGTGGGGGAAATCGGGCCGGCCTGTGTGACTCCACGGGGAGAGGACTCTGGAAGCGGGCCTGGTCTCCCCGACTTCACCCCGTGCGTCCCATCCCTCTACCAACTTCTCCGTGTCCCTTTGCTGTGATGAATCCGGGGGTGAGGACGATGACACGCTGAGGCCAGTGGGTCCTCCCAGTGGATCACGGAGCCTGGGAGCAGCCTTGGGGACAGCCGTGGTTTACAGGGAAAGGGAGGGACAGAGGAGCCGGAGAAAGGGATTGAGAAGGAAGAGATGGAGCGAGAAGGAGACAGACCCAAAAGGAGGCTGGAGGGGGGTCCGGGGAGAGGACAAGGCCTGAGCGGGGCGGGGCTGTGGGCACAGAGAGTCGGGGGCTGTCAGGGAGGGCAGGGGAGGCTGAGGATGGTGCCCGGGGGTCTGGTCCAACCAATCTGGGGGATGCGGAGCCAACCAGAGATGGGGAGCAGAGGAGCAGAAGGAGCAGGTCAGCGTGGAGACGTGAGCGCAGAGTGAGTGTGGGGAACGTGAGGGGCCTCGCGGGGGGTCAGGACGCGGGCGGGTGGACAAGTGTAGGACTCGAGGCACCTTTGGGGAACAGCATGTATGCGCTTTGGGGAGAAGATTCCAACATGGAGCCTGTTGACTGGGTACATCGGGGGCTCTTGGAGCCTGAGAAGAGGGCGGGGTCACAGGTGGAAGATGGTGGGGACGAGCAGGGGACTCGGGGCTCAGGGACGCTGAGACAGAGACACAGACAGAGGCCACTCGGGAGGGACCGGCGAGAGGAGCAGAGAGGGCACCACGGGGACCCCCAGGGAAGGCCCACCGTCCAGCAGCGGGTGGGCACAACAGAGATGAGGGCAGGGGGCGGGGCGTCACCCCGTGAGAGAAGGTTCTGGTAGGTCTCCAGCATCACGTCCCGGTACAGCTCCCTCTGGCCAGGCCCCAGCCAGCCCCACTCCTCCAGGGTGAAGTCCACGGCCACGTCCTTGAAAGTCACTGATTCCCGCAAGGGCCAATTTGACACGGTGGAGGGGCACCTTCTGTCAGAAGTCTGGGGGTGGAGAGGTCATGGGTCAAGAGCCTCACACTTTAAGCTAGAACATTCTGACTCGGCAGATTTGGAACGACTGAATCAAACCGGATGTCGAGGACAGCACCTTGGTAGAAAGGAGAACAAGGCTCCGTTTTCACACAACTCTTTACCGCCATCTGTTGGAAAACTGTTATAATAAACCAATTCTTTTAGTGTATGACCATTTGCTGCCATCTGCGTGAAAACTGCCATAATAAATATACCAACATATGAGGTAGAAAGTATAAATCAGCCACAGAGATGAGGCACCCTTGTGCAGTGCGTAACCGACACAGCTGTATGTGACAGCCCTAAGAAACACCTTTTTTTTTTTTTTTTTTGGTGAGGAAGATTGGCCCTGAGCAAACATCTGTTACCAATCTTCCTCTTTTTGCTTGAGGAAGATTGTCACCGAACTAACATCTGTGTCAATCTTCCTCTATTTTGTATGTGGGATGTCGCCACAGCCTGGCTTGATGAGCAGCATGTAGGTCCGTGCCCGGGATCCAAACCTGTGAACCCCACGCCGCTGAAGCAGAGTGTGTGAACTTAACCACTACGCCACTGGGCCAGCCCCAAGAAACACTTTTTAAAAAGCTATCAAGCCATTGTGTGCCAGAGCTATTATGAAATTGCACCCCATCCCAGACCCCAACCCTGATCCCAACGCCCATTCCTGACTCCAAAGATAAAGTTTGGGGTGAAGCAAAGCCGTCCACTTCCCACTTCGCCGAGTAACCAAAAGGCTGCTGGACGATAGATGACTGACTTTTAGACCGCATCACCATGTCCCAGCTTGGAGCATCCTGCCCCCTTCCCACCTGTCCCCTCTCATCCCTGCACCTCCCAGCCCCAGAGGTCCTCCCACCACAGCCTCTCTCCCAGTATCGGGAGGGGCAGAAGGTCTTCAGGCCACAGGCAGAGACGGGGATGGTCATCCCAGGGCAGAGGGAGCCAAGACTCACCTGGTCCTCGGCCGTCAGGGTCCTGGTGGCCATTGCTGGGTCCCGGCATGCACCTCCAGGAGAATGGCCCAGGCCTGAGTCTGCAGAGCTGGAGGAGGAGCCCGGAGCAGAGAGCGGTCAGTTCTGGCCCAGACAGGCACACACTTTGCCACAGACGCCTGGTGACAGTGGGGGCCCTGGTCTCCTCGTGACGGGGGTGCTGCCTGAGGCCCCCGTCCTGTAACAGCCACCACTAGCAATCAAAAGGTTCAGGGCCGGCCCGGTGGCACAGCGGTTAAGTGCACACGTTCGCTTTGGCGGCCCGGGGTTCGCTGGTTCGGGTCCCGGGTGCGAACATGGCACCACTTGGCAAGCCATGCTGTGGTAGGCGTCCCACATAGAAAGTAGAGGAAGATGGCATGGATGTGAGCTCAGGGCCAGTCTTCCTCAGCAAAAACAGGAGGATTGGCAGCAGTTAGCTCAGGGCTAATCTTCCTCAAAAAAAAAAAAGGTTCAGCTCACTGCACCGCCCCCCCCCCCCAACAGCTCTCGGAAAGGCAACTACAGTTGTCCCCAGATGGGGAAACTGAGGCACAAGAGGTCGAAGCCCTTGCTCAAGGTCATAGAGATAGCAAGTGTCAGAGAGGAATTGAACCCAGAAGTCTGGCCTCGGAGCCAACCCCTCTTATTTTTCTTATAATTTTTTTTATTGTGGTAAAATACACACAACATCAAATATACCATTTTAACCGCTTACAAGTGTACGATTCAGTGGCATTTGGGACATTCTCAGTGTGGCGCAGCCATCCCTACTATCTAGTTCTAGAACATTTTCATCATCACCCTAAAAGGAACCCTGTCCCATTAACCAGTCACCCCCAAATCTGCCTGTCCCCCCGCCCCACGCCAGCCCCTCATAACCACTCATCTTCCTGTCTCAATGGAGGTGCCCATTCTGGACATTCCATATAAATGGACTCCTACAGCAGATGGCCTGTGTGTCTGGCTTCTTTCACTTTGCATAACGTGTGCAAGGTTTACCCATGTTACAGCGCGTATCCCTGCTTCATTCCTTTTCACGGCTGAATAATATGCCACTGTGTGGATGGACCACATTTTGCAGAGTTCTTTCAATCTGTCTTATAAACCCTATTTAAGGATCCTGGACTCTTGCTTAAGATGTTGGAATAAAGTTTAAGCATCCCTTGCGGAGAGAAGGGAACCCTTGTTGACTGCCGGTGGGAGTGCAAACTGGGGCAGCCACTGTGGAAATCAGTATGGCGATTCCTCAAAAAATTAGGACTGGATCTACCATATGATCCAGCTATTCCACTGCTGGGTATTTATCCAAAGAATGTGAAAACACGAATGCGTAAAGATCCATGCACCCCTATGTTCATTGCAGCATTATTCACAATAGCCAAGACTTGGAAGCCACGTAGGTGCCCATCAAGGGATGAATGGATAAAGACGATGTGGTATTTATACACAACGGAATACTACTCAGCCATAAGAAACGATGACATCCGGCCATTTGTGACAACATGGATGGACCTTGAGGGTATTATGCTGAGTGAAATAAGTCAGAGGGAGAAAGCCAAATACCATATGATCTCACTCATAAGTAGAAGATAAAAACAACGACAAACAAACACAGAGAGACAGAGATTGGACTGGTGGTTACCAGAGGGGAAGGGGGGAGGGTGGAAGGGGTGACAGGCACATGTGTGGTGATGCGTTATAATTAGACTTTGGGTGGTGAACATGATGTCATCCACACAGAAAACGAAATATAATGATGTCCACCTGAAAATTACATAGTGCAATAAACCAATGTTACCCCAATAAAAAAAAATTTAAACAAAAATGTTGAGCGTCCCTGTCAAAGAGAAGTTGGTGTTCAGACTGTGGTCACCCCCGTTCATTCATCGAACACCTCTGAGCCCCCTGTGAGTGACAGGCTCCATGCTGGGTTCTTGTAGCCGCCCCTGACACAGGAAGGGTTAATAATCACTGGAAAAGGCTTGCCAACAAACTGTGACCCGGACGTGAGAAGGCCGGTTAGCCAAAGACGGGTAAGATCTCCAGGGGGAGGCAACCTAAGCCAGACACGGCCACCCAGGGGCACAGACGGAGACACGATATCGGGAGCAGGAGGGGCCGTTGCCTAGGAGGCCTTGCATGCTCTGAGATAAAATATACGAGCACAGCGATAACATGATAATATCAAAACAGAGGCCAAGGGAGGGCTCCTTGAGAAATCACTAAGAATTCTTGGCATCTGCTAATTACATTGTCCAGAACACCTGTGTATGTTTAACAGATAAGCTATGTATATACTGAAACGCTGGTTCTAATAAACTCAGAGTGGCCATCAGCCCTCTGCGCATCTATCCTGGTATGTACATTGAATCACAACACCAACAGGTGGGCCCTAAATGTAACCACAAGAGTCCTTATAAGAGGCAGGCAGAGGGATATCTGACATGGAGGGGAAGGCCATGTGACAGAAAAAGAGAAGCAGAGTCAGAGAGAGGACACTGCCAAGGGAGGCAGGTGGTTCTAGAAGCTGGAAAAGGCCAGGAAAGGAATTCTCCCCTGGAGCCTCGGGAGGGAGCACGGCTCTGCTTGACTTCAGCCCAGTGAGACCCATCTCAGACTCCCACCCTCCAGAACTGCGAGGGAGCACAGTGTTCTCTTACAAAAACCGTGCTGTTTGAAGCCACTGAGTTTGCAGTAATTTGTTACAGCAGCAACGGGAAACCAGTCCAGAAATAAAGACTCAGGGCTTCACACGTGTTTCCAGGCCAACAGCCACACGCACACCCAGGTACACAGGAAGGCACGCCCCTGAAGGCCGAAACCAGCGGGGGGCATTTTGATGGGGCAATGAGGAACAGAGTCTTAACCAGCTCCCCAAAGTCACTTACAGTTACCAAAAGAAGAGGGAGAAACCTGACAGGCACCACCTTGGCCAAGTGATCCAGGTTGACGTGACCAGTGATGGCCAAACAGACCTCACAGGCTCCTGATCTGATGAGAAGGTCAGAGCATCACTCCTAAAGCATTTCTTCTTTACTTTTTTTGGTGAGGAAGATTGGCCCTGAGCTAACATCTGTGCCAATCTTCCTCTGTTTTGTATATGGGACGCCACCACAGCATGGCTTGATGAGCGGTGTGTAGGTCTGTGCCCAGGATCTCAACCCAAGAACTCCCAACCCCCAAAGAGGAACGTGCAAACTTAACCCACTACACCACCGGGTTGGCCCCCTAAAGCATTGCTACCAAAAAACCCCCTAAATCTAATCATGAGGAAACATCGAGCAAATCCAAAGTGTGGGACATTCCAGAAGGACACCGTCTGCAAAATTCAGAATTGCCAAGATCACGAAAGTCAAAGAAAGACCAAAGAACTCTTCCAGGCTACCGGAGATGAAAGAGACCTGACAACTCAAGCAGTGCGTGACATGGGATTTTCTTTTGCCATTGAGGACATTTTTGGGACTATTAGCAAAACTTGCAGAAGGTCTGTAGATGAGCTCATAGCATTGTATCGATGTGAATTTCCTGATGTGATCATGGCGCTATGGTTTTGAAAGAAAATGATCTTGTTTTTAGAAAAAGCAGAGACTCCCGTGGGGCAGGGGTCGTGCAGAGACCCAGAGAGGGGAGGACAGAGACACGGGGAGGTGGAGAGAGACATACAGAGATAGGAGAGCAGAGACCCAGAGAGAGAGAGAGGGAGACAGAACGGAGGTTGGGGTGGTGGGGGCAGATCAGAGAAATGAGAGACCCAGAGGGAGGAGAACAGATGCTCAGCATAAGGAGGACCGGGACCGAGGGCGTGGCTGTGCAGGGTACGCTGGGGCCCTCGGTCGGACATCCCCGGGTGGGATCCCAGGCGACCACTTATCAGCACTGTGACCCGGGAGAGTCTGTTTCTTCACCTGCGAATGAGGAAAGGTACCTCCTCGGGGAGATCGCAGGGGTCCCGCGATCGGCCGCACTCCCGGCAAACAGCAGGCGCCCAATTCCTGCGCGCGGAGATCGTCCGACCCGCGAGGACCGCAGGAGGACACCGGGGCAGCGTCGCGAAGGACAGCAGGGGGCGAGGCACTGCCCACAGCGCCCTTCCCCCTCCCACCTGAGAAGGAGGCGGACCCGCCCCCTGAGCGCCCGCCTCCCTGGGCCGGCTCGCACCCACCCGCTTCCGCCCGGGTCCGCCAGATCGGGACTCACCTGTGCGTCCCCCGCGGGATGCGCAGGGCTGCCGAGCCTTCCTTCCCTGGTGGGCCGCTGACTGCGCCTGCGCGGTCGCCCTCTGTGAACTAGAAGTCTTGGTACGTACTTTAAACTCGGCTTCGCAACTGGACTACATTTCCCAGAAACCATTGCGGTCCGCGCTCCTCCCGGCGGAACCCTGAAGCAGGGGAATGCTGGGAAATGGAGTCTGGGAGTAGGCTGTGGGGCGCGGCAAAGAATGCTCTAAATGCAGAGCGGCTTTGCAGCTGGAGGAAATATGGTGTTTGGGAAATGTCTGGCTGTATTGACACCGCGAATATTCCCACTCTAGCCAGAGTGTTTTTCATTGCTTTCCACGGGAGGCGACGTCATAGTCCATTTAACCCAACTAACCCAAATTTCTCTCAGGTCTTCAGGACACATGTGAGGAGGCCCCACCTAAACTGATGGTGAATGCATCTAGGCTCGTCACTTAATCCTCAATTTCCCCGGGCATCCGCCTTCCTGTTTGCCTGAGTTTCACCTATCACCTCTTAAAGGGTAGTGTGGTAGAGGAACTAGACCCCTATAGTGAGAGCTGAGAGGTGTATGTCCAGAAATGCAAGGATGGTTTAATATTAGGCTATTATATAATTTGCTTACTGATATATCAGAATAATACAATCACGTGCATAGATGTGAAAAAGGTTTTCAGAACATTCAGTAATGCGCTATTTCTATAAAAACTTAATAAATTAAGAAAAGGCTTTTTTTGTTGTTTGTTTTGTTTTGTTTTGCTGAGGAAGATTTTGCCTGGAGCTAACATCTGTTGCCAATCTTCCTCTTTTTTTTTTTGCTTGAGGAAGGTTAGCTCTGAGCTAACACCTGTGCCAATCTTCGTCTATTTTGTATGTGGGTTGCTGCCACAGCATGGCTGATGAGTGGTGTAGGTCTGTGCCTGGGACTGGAATATGCGAACTCGGGCTACTGAAACGAAGCACGCCAAACTTAGCCACTGTGCTGTGGGGCTGGCCCCAAGAATAGGCTCGCATAGAACAGTAATGATAACAATCTTAAGGAGTTACTGGCCTCTCCTTGCTTTTAATTAAATACATATAATCAAAGCTTCAGATCAGGTTTGATGGTAAGACACCAAAAGATTGCCTATTAAAGTCAGAAACAAAAGATAATGTCCACCATTACTACTTTTGGAGGAACTATCGATGTAGTTAGACAGGAGAAGGAAAAGACGTCATTGGAACAGAGAAGTCCGAGTTTTCATCCTTCTTTGAAGGTGGTATGATTGAGATCTTGGAAATCAGAGAAGCAACTGAAATGCTAAGAGAGGCAGTAAGATAACTTTGTAAAATTACTTGGTAAAAAAATAATCAATAAAGGGGCTGGCCCCGTGGCCGAGTGGTTAAGTCCGCGCGCTCCGCTGCAGGCGGCCCAGTGTTTCGTTGGTTCGAATCCTGGGCGCGGACATGGCACTGCCCATCAGACCACGCTGAGGCAGCGTCCCACATGGCACAACTAGAAGGACCCACAACGAAGAATGTACAACTATGTACTGGGGGGCTTTGGGGAGAAAAAGGAAAAAAAATAAAAAATCTTTAAAAAAAATCAATAAAAACAATAGGTTTTCTCTTTTCAAAAAGAATTATGAGGAATCTAATGAAAAAGAGGTTATTTGGATTTTAGTGCCATATTTTCCTGATAGATTTTAATCTCTCTGTGATCTTGGCAGTTCGTTTCCACTCTCTGGATCTGGGCTTTCTTCTCTATACGGGCATACCTCGTTTTATCGTGCTTTGCTGTATTGCACTTTGCAGATATTGCATTTTTTACAAGACCCTCCACTAGCAAAAAGATTATGATTCACTGAGGGCTCAGATGATGGTTAGCATTTTTTAATGATAAAGTATTTTTAAACTAAGGTATGTATATTGTTTTTTAAATCACAATGCTATTGCACAATTAAGGGTACTCCAGTATGGTGTATACATAACTTTTATGTGCACTAGGAAACCCAAAAACTCATGTGACTTGCTTTTTTGCAATATTTGATTTATTGCAGAGGCATGGAACTGAGCCCACAATATCTCCTAGGTGTGCCTGTAATCCCTCATTGGAATAACGTGCCGCAAAGACTGGATAGCTCTTCTCCAAATCTTTTCCTCTACTTCCTGTGCACACAGCTGGACTACATTTCCCAGCCTCCCGTGCAATTTGGGGTGGCCATGTGACTAAATTCTGGCCAATAAAATGTGAGAAGTGACATGCGTGTTTTGTCACGGTTCACAGTCTTTTCCCTTCTGTCGATGCAGAAGGACTGGGCCCCTGGAGGTCACCCGTTGTAGACGGAAGGAGCCTAGGTCCCTGAATGTCAATCAGAGGAGGGCCATTTCCAATCAGAAAGAAGAGAACAAAAAGTTATTTTCAATTATACGGACTCAGGGGATCGGTTAAATAAATGGCGGTACAGCCTGTCCAGGAAATGTCATCGAGCCCTGAAATAATTATGCCAACGACACGATAACATGGGGAAATGCTTGCAAACAAACGTTAAAAGGACAAAAGTAGCAAAGTTACATATCCTTCATGTTTATAAAAGTGTAAAATATATGTACACACGTGAGTGAAGCTAGATGGGTCATTGCCAAAAAGAAACAACAGCAGCTGTCACTTGTTGACAACATGCAGTTGGCTTTACTAGCTTATTTAACTGGCAAAAGCCCCCTATGAAGGTGTGTCAGGCAGCCCCTGGGAGACCTTTGCAGCCCCAAGGCTCAAAGACCCGGCTAGCACTGGTGGGTCCAGGGAAACCCCCCTTCTCACTGCCAGGCTCCCCAGCTCTGCTGCCCTCTCCATGCCTATGAACTTTGCCCTGGCTCAGGCCTTGTGCTGTGACCCTGGAACCTCACTCCAGTATCATCCCAAACGTCCTGGCCTCCAGTGTCTCCCCTCCAGTCTGTCCCCCACACAGCCCCAGAGCAGAAAGCTCTTCCCCTGGCTCAGGATCCCTCTCTAGAAAGTGTCCAGGCCCTAGCCTGGCATTTGAAGCCCCATGAGCCCTGGGCCTGCCTTGCCTGACTTCGTCCCACTCTAGCTTAGCTCGGGTGCCATAATGAGATACCATCGACTGAATGGCTTCAACAACAGAAAGTTATTTCTCACGTTCTGGAGCCTGGAAGTCCCAGATCACAGAGCTAGCATGGTTGGTTTCTGGTGAGAGCTCTCTCTCTTGCTTGTAGATGGCCACCTTCTTGCCATATCCTCACATGGTATTTTCCTCGATGCATGAGAATGTAGAGAGAGCAAGCTCTGGTGTCTCTTCCTCTTCTTATAAGGACACTACTCCTATGGGATCAGGGCCCTGCCCTTATGATCTCATTGAACTTTTCCTTCCATAAAGGCCCTATCTCCAAATAAAGTCACCTTGAGGGTTAGAGCTTCAACACATGAATTGTGAGCGAACACAAACCTTAAGCCCACAGCACATTCCCACATCCCACCCTGCATGCCAGCCACGAAGAACTACTTATATACCCTTCTCCCCTCTAGGCTTCTGCTTGGGACAGCCCACCTCACTCTCTGCCTTCATCAGTCACATTCACGTCTCTTATTCCATTGCTTCTTATCTTCTAAGTTATAGCCAAGGTGACACCTCCACTGAAAGACCTCGCTGATTGCCCAGGCTGGGTTGGAGTCCTCCTTTGACCTCATACAATGTCCTGGGCTATCCCCATCAAGCGCATATAGGACTGGGTCCTAACTGCCTGTAACCATGTCTTTATCATGTACCCCAATCTTACCAATAGTGATTGGTCCAAGGGGTGGGCCCAAGACCCAAGCAGGACCAACCAGGACCCTTCCCCAGGGTTGCTGTATGCATTCAGCTGCACCCATGCTACTTGCTTCAGCCAATGAGCTACAGATGGAGGTGACATGAGTCATGGAGCTCATTTAACTTGCATAGCCACCCTATGAAGAAGGCATTGCTCCCCTATTTTAGACAAGGACGCCAAGACGGAGGATTTATGTAACCCACTCAAGGCTCAGAGCTAGTCAAGGACAGAGGCAGAAGTTGAATGCAGGCCCAGCCCATCTGTGCAACCACTACTTTTGACAGCTGCCAAGTTCGCCCTCTTTCCCTTGCATCATGATGCCTGAGAACGTCCCACACAGAAGCTCCTCTGTCAGCTGGGACTCTGGAGTCAAGGTGGCATGGAACACAGTCCCAGCTGCCCTGTGATAGGCATGTCACACGAACGAGAAGTAAACCATTGCTGTAGGTCACTGAGCCATTGGGGGGCTGTTTGTTACTGTGGCATAACTAGCCCATCCTGACTGACACAAGCATCTCCTAAAGCCTTAACGAGGCTTAACTTTGATGTTGTACACAAGTCGTTCAGCACAGCGCTTTGCTCACTTAGCCTAGGGTCCTGGAACAAGCGCAAAAGAGCATAACAGTTAATCCCACTTATCTGTTGTCTTAAAGTGAAAGTCACTAACCGCTCTGTGCTCCGTTTCCTCATTGCACATAGGGAGATAATAAATGCCCTCTTCGTTGGGTTATGAGATTCGAATAGGTTGATAAGTAAAGCCATGAGAACAGAATATAAAAGAAAACACCACCTACGTGCTTGCTATCAGCATTATTAAAAACAAGTTAGTAGTTCCCACCTCTTGACCTTTGAATTTGCTGTTCCCTCTGTCCAGAATGTCCTTTCTCCTCTACGTCTTTGGGAAAACTCCTATTTTTCTTGCAAGAACAAGATCTTACAGCCATTCCTGTAGGAAACTTTCCCTTATTCCCACTCAGCCCAGCTGGAGATGGCAACTCCCTCCCCTCCCCCCAGCCCCGGGTTCCCACAGGAACGTCCCAGCACCCTAGCGCCGACATTATAGCAATTGTTATATTGTAATTATTTGGTGACCGTCTGTCTCTCCCGTCCCAGACTCTGCGTTTTCCGCGAGATCTTATCACACTATCAATTATGCAGAATTTAATTATCTGTCTATTGTGCATTGCTCCCAGGAAATTCCCAGGAAGTTAAGGGAGTAGCTCGAGCTGGAGCGTGAAGACATTTAAAAACCCCAGTTAACACTACTACCCAAGCAAAAAGCATTTTGAGGCCCCTAGCTTGCGACCTCCAAGCTAGAGCCTTTCGCAGAGTAAGCTTCGGGCCGGCCACCAGCTTAAAGAGCGAGCATGAGCTGGAGCATCTTTGACGCGTCTGCAGAAGCCCCGCCCCCGGCCGGCGAGCAGGTGTCGGTGACGTCATGCGCCCCAGGAGCGCCGTAGCCAAGGCAACCAGCGTCTGCCGCATCCAAGGAAATGCGCCTGCGCATGGGGGAAGCCAACACTATCCATTTACAGAATCCTCTCGGTTGGCGCTGGGTCTGTTTCAGAGGTTGGAGCCTCGGCTTCACATCTTCAAAACCGCCCCATTCAAAGCGCGCTCTACTACGCATGTGCGAAAACTGGTATCTTGGCAACGGGTGGCTGGAACGAGGAAGTCAAGGTTTCGGCCAATCAGAAGTCGAGTTTTACGCGCACACCCTCCTACCTTTAACTAGACTGGAAGGACAGTATCTGTGGCAACGGACGCTTTTGCGGGAGGCAGAGGATTCTGGGAAATGTAGTTAATTAGAGACTCCTGCGGGATCCATCAACACCCAAACTTTGCTTTGCTAAACTCCCGCCAATATAAAATACATAGGCAATACCCAGCCCCAGATGTTTCCCCTTCACCTCACAATAGTGGCAAAACGTGTCTTGAGTTGGTCTTTAGTATTTGGAAACATCAGTTGTCCACACTACTTATCGAGAGATTTCACATTAAAAAATTTGAATTTCTGGATTCGCTTGAAAAATCTGAACATCTGAAAACACTGGATCTGTTATTTCACCATGACGGCAATAGGATGGGGCTGAGTATTTTCTATCCTCTATGAATGAGACTTGCATTTGTCTACTTTATCTACTGGGACCCAGAAGATATTTGAGGTTTCAACCCCAGACCCTGGGGAAAACCACCAAGTTCCTTTCCCTGGCATTTAAAGCCCTTCAGTGTGTGGATCAATACTGACTTGGTAGGATTTCCCCCTCCAACACCACCACTCTCATTTATTCAACAAATATTTACGGAGTATCTGCTCTGGGTCAAGTATAGTGCCAGGTGCTGAATCTTCAGCTAAATTCAGCCTGTCTTATCAACCCCCATCTTTCCTCCCAAAGATCCTCATTTATCCGAATCTTGAATGAGACAGCAACAGTTCTGCCAGCAGGTCCAGAAACAGAAGGATACCATGTTATCCAAACCTGTTTGCCTCCTGCTTCGGGCTAGTGAGCAGCAAGAGTTCAGACAGCAAAAGATTTACATGAAAATATATCTGAACTGTCAACTTAAAAAGCAAATTTGTCTGTCATTTTTACCTCAAAATGAATTTATTTGGGAATAGCCAAAAGAATTGCAATTCAAGACACGCATGCTGTGGCAAACCATAGGCAAATCCAGAGGGGAAAAAAAGGAGGGGAGCTGCCTTTATAGAGAAAAAGGGGGAGTAGGGACAGGACATTCTAAATGGAAGTCCATTGGGGAAAAGTAGCAGTTCAGGGCAGCAACTGGCTTTTCATTGGCTGGGCTGTGGGGTTTCTCATTGGCTGAGCTGTGGGGTTTCTCATTGGCTGAGCTGTGGGGTTTCTCATTGGCTGAGCTGCGGGCTTTCTCATTGGCTGAGCTGTTGCCAGCGTGGAAGGAAATCTTCCTTACTTCTTGCCAAAGATGCAAGCTCTGTCTCTTCCGGTTTGGACTAATTGACTGATGTGTCATAGGGTGTGAGAGCTCCCCCTACAGGCCTTTCCGACTCCAATTTAGCTAAAGTTTCCACAGAATCGATTCAGGAACATAGAGGTGAAAATGTAAGAGTTCAGATAAGGGGGGAAACCTGTTTTCTTCACATGGACCACTGCTGTTCCTCTGCCTGACCGTCCTGGAGGGTCTCACCATGGCATCATCTCCTTTGAGATGCATTCCCCCCTGAGGTAGGAATGGTCCTTCCAGCCCTCACTGTAGGTTGTCCATCCCTCTAGAGGGTCCAAATCACTTCTACTTTGAATTAAGGTAACTGGTGTCTACAGAGGGGTGAGACCTGGTCCCAATACTTGAGGAGCGCCCAGTCCAGTGTCCAGAGCTGGACACCAATTGGGGGGGGGGTCCTCCAGAAACTGATGGAGACATTTAGGAATTTGTCATAGACTTTATTAGATTTCTTTCCCTTTCCCCTTACAAATTCCCAAACCACTGCCCTAGCGCAGCAGGAGTTTTCGGTTTTGCCTGTACGTCATCGCCCTGGTCAGAGAGAAAAAGCCTGGAGGTTAGAAAGAGAACTTCAGGCTCTTCCAGATCAACCGACACCCCCCCCCCCCCAAAAACTTCCCTCCAATCATTGGCCTTATTTGGCTCAGCCAGTGACATCACGGGTCTCTGGGCAAATGTCTAGGGTCCTCAGCCAATCAGTGTTGGCACATGAGGCGAGAGGAGAGAAAAATTGGGACTGGGAGTGAGGGTGAAATTTGGAAACAGAAAGAGCGGGAAGGGGCCAGCCCCATGGCCAAGTAGTTAAAGTTCTGCGTGCTCCACTTTGGTGGCCCAGGTTCAGGTTTGGATCCCGGGTGTGGACCTACTCCACTCATCATCTATGCTGTGGAGGCATCCCACATACAAAGTAGAGGAAGATTGGCATGGATGCTAGCTCAGGGCTAGTCTTCCTCAAGTAAAAAAAAAAAAAAAAAAGAGGAGCATTTGCAACGGATGTTAGCTCAAAGTGCATCTTCTTCACACACACACACAAAGAGTGGAAAAAGACAGGAAGGGACTCTGAGAGACACAGACACAGGGAGAGAGACTCAAAGAGAAGGGAAAGACAGAAAGAGAGAAATGAGGAAAAGAGAGAAGCCAGTGTACTGGGTTGAACTGTGTCCTGCCAAAAGATCTATTCAAGTTCTAATCTCCAGTACCCATGATGACCTTATTTGGAAATAGGGTCTTTGCAGATGTAATTAAGGTAAGATGAGATCACTCTGGATTTAGGCTGAGGTTGGACCCTACATTCAAAGACTGGTGTCCTTATAGGTGAAAGGGGAGGGAGATCTGAGACACAGACATGGAGGAAAAAGCCATGTGAAGACGGAAGCAGAGATTGGACAGAAGCCACCAGCCAAGGATGCCAGCAGCCAAAAGAAGGTAGGAGACAGGTATGGAATGGATTTTCTCTCAGAACCCCCAGAAGGAACCAACCCTGACAACCCCTTGGCTTTGGACTTCTGGCCCCCAGAACTCTGAGAGAATGAAATTCCTTAAGCCACTCAGTTTGTGGTCATTGGTTAGAGAAGCCACAGGAAATGGAGATACAGGGAGAGGGTCCTGCAATATAGAGATGGAGAGATGACACCAAACTCAGGCAAGAGGCTGAGGGAGAGAGAAGCAGAACTGAAGACAAAAAGGGAAATCCAGAGACAGGAGAGGGGAAGACAGAGCGAGAGTGAAATGAAGACAGGGTGAAGACAGGGAGAGACGTTCAAACACGTGGGAGGAGGAGGGTGAGCTGTGGGGAAGGTGCTGGAGGAAGAGAGAGGAGGCAGGAGGGGAAGGGAGGCGGCGGCAGCGGAGATTCAAAGATGCAGAGAGGGGCTGACAGACAGGGAGAGAGTCTGCGGGGTGCTGGGTGGGAGTCAGAGACCCAGAGACGGGGAGAGACAGAGGCAGAGAGAGACTGAGGGACACAGATTCACCTGGGGGTAAGGGAGGGGGAGGAGGAGATGGCAGAATTGGGACGGGACAGAGGAGGGGAGGAGAAAGCCCAGCGGGAGAGGCAGAGAGATGGGGAGAGTTTCAGAGAGGAAGAGAGCGGAGGGGACCCGACAGAACGCTCAGAGGAGGTGAGGCCGACTTCGCCCCTCAGGGCCCATGAGATGTTTTCCTTTTAAATACTTTGAAAAGAAGAAGAAGATAAATTAATGTAACAGTGCTGCTGCTGCTGCTGAAGAATATATAATAATGTATCCAGCTTGGATTCCGTCTCTCTTCATATGAGCACATTCACAAAGTATAATTTGTAGTATTTTTTTTAAAAGATTGGCACCCAAGCTGACAACTGTTGCCAATCTTTTTTTCTTCTTCTTCTGCTTTTTCTCCCCAAATCCCCCCAGTACATAGTTGTACATTTTAGTTGTGGGTCCTTCTAGTTGTGGCATGTGGGACGCCGCCTCAGCATGGCCTGATGAGCAGTGCCATCTCCACGCCCAGGATCCGAGCTGGTGAAACCCTGGGCCACCGGAGTGGAGCATGCGCACTTAACCACTCGGCCACGGGGCCGGCTCCCCCCGCCCTTTTTGTTTGTTTGTTTGTTTGTAGTATTTTTTTATGGAGGAGGAGACTCACAAAGGCAAAAGTGCTGAGGACCCGAGAAAGACATAATGTGGTCCAGGGATGAGGGGAAGAGGGGATGAGAGAGATAGAGAGATGGACAGAGAGATAGAGATGAGAGAGAGAAAAGAGATGGAGAGGGGGAAGGAGAGACAGAGAAAAAAGAGGGAGAGAGAAAAAGAGACAGAGGGAGGCAGAGACATCAAGTGACGGGGGAGGAGTGACCGATCGAGGGCAGTGCCAGTTTTGAGGGGCCCAGTGGGGCAGTGGTGGGGGGGGTCTCAAGAGCGGGCAGGGACGACTCACGAAGCCACGATGATCCCGAAGAGGAAGACAGCCAGACACACGGACGTGATGGTGCCAAACAGGGCCTGATTCCGCCAGTATCCGCTCGCCTTCTGGTACTGCAGGGTCATGCGGGGCTGCCCGTCGACTGGGGGGGGGGGGGGAGGGGACAGCCCCCACCTCCAGGTCACCACCCTTCCTTGGCCTTGCACCCACCCACCTGCTCACTCAGCAGCCTGGGCCTCTCGCTCCCTCCTCCCTACGTGGCCCCTCCCTCTCCTGGGGTCTGACTCTCGGTGCATCCTTTCCTCAAATTATATGTCCCGGGCTCCGTTCTAGGCGCTCGGGACACTGCTGTGCAAACATCCCCGCCCTCACGGCACCTGAGGTCTACACAGCACGTCAACAGTGACAGTCAAGAGCCCAGCGCTACGTGCATCTCATCGGACGGGGGGGTTGGGGGGGGAGGACTTGGGTGGCTCAACTGCCCATGAATATGAGAGGAGGATGCAAAACGCTGACGATCTCAGGCAAGATGGAAAGCTAGCCTGCATCCTAGCTGGTGGCCTTGAACGTGGCCTTGCATTCTGCATCTTCCACTCGCCCCTTCCCCCAGCTCTTCCCTTCTGTCAGCAAAGCCTCTTGGCTCGACCTTCAAAATCTATCCAGAATCCGGTCCGCCTGGTCCAGCCTCCACTGTCGCTCCTCTCACGGGGCTGCCTCCTCCTCGCCACCCTACAGTTCCCCATATGGCCGCCAGAGGGCGCATGCTAACACCTACGTCCGCCTACGACCCTCTTCCCGTGGCTCTCCATTCGTTCAAAATAAAGGCCCAGGTCCTCACCATGGTCTACCAGGACCTGCACGATCTGCTCACCATGTGACTTGCTCCCCTACCACCCTCCGCTTCATCCACTCGTCTCTGGCCACACTAGCGTCCTTCTTGTTGCTCAACCCTATTGGATCTTTGCACCTGCTGTTCCCTCTGTCCTTCACACTGTTCCCTCGCTTCCTTTAGATCTCAAACATCACTTCCTCAGAGACGCCTGTCACCTGCACTCTCTGAAGCACCCCCTCACCCCCACCCTGGGCACCTTCTATTAGACCGTTCTGCTTCGTTTTCATTACAGCACTATTGCTATCTGGAATTAATCCATGTATTTGTTCACGTAATTATCATCTAACCGTGGTTCTCAGCTGGGGACAATTTTGTTCCCCAGGGGGCATTTGGAAAGGTCTGGAGACTGGAGATGATTGTCCTGACTTTGGGGTGTGGTACTACTGGCATCTACTGGGTGAAGGGGAGGGGGTGCTGCTAAGCATCCTACAGCACACGGGACGGTCCCCATCGCACAGGATGACGCAGCCCCACATGTCAATGGTGCCAAGAAACCCTAGTCTAAGCCTTCACCCCATTAAAATGCGGGATCCGGGAGACAACTGTCTCCCATTCTGCTGGTCCTCAGTTAGGGACATTCCAGCGTGCCGAAAATATTTGCTGTAGTTAAACAGCATCTTAAGGGAGCAAATAGATGAATCTCTTCCTTTCAACTAATCAATGCCATGGGAGGGAAAACCGAGAGAGAAAGTCTTCTAGATTAAAAAAAGGAGAAGAAGAAGTGGGAAAGCCAAGCAGTTGAATGACGTGAGAAGTCCTCTCCTCGGAGCCTGGTTTGAATGAATCGGCTGTGGAAGCTATTCTGGGGACAATTAGGGAAGCTGGAATTATTTGTTCTTGGAGAATTGTCCTTAGGTTTGTTGGGCATGGGAATGGCATCGTGGTGATGTAGGAAATTCCTTATTTTTAGAGGTCCACACTATGTATGGGTGAAATCTCACAACGCCAGATTTCTTTCAGAATACTGTGGCAATAAATAAGTGAAGCCAGGGGGGAGGAATGTTCATTGTCAACACAATTTGATGGAAAGTGCTACTTTCGAGAGTATGGTCAGGGGGGTCCTCTCTGAGGAGATGAACTTTGAGACTTTCTTGACATGAGGGAGTGAGAGGAACAGTGTGAGGAGAGAGGGAACAGCACGTGAAAAACTCCAGCATAACAATTCAATCTCGATGGATATGTGGGGGTTCATTGTACTATTCTCCCTCCTGTAAGGATATACATATTTAAAAATTTCTGAATAAATGAGTGAATTCAGCACATCCTTCCAGACTCCCTGGAATGGTAGGGCACTGGTTAAAAAGAAAATGTTTTTCTAGCCCCTGCCATGTAAAGTTACACGGCATTGTAAAGTGACAGAGGAGTCTTCCTATTTAATGAGAGGGGGAAAGTGAATTTCAGAACGAGGAGGCAACTTCTTGGCCACATTGTTAGCAAGCGTTTAGGGCAGGACTCAAGGCTGCATGTGGGAGACCTCAAAACCCACATCCACTGGGACACGGCTGTCTTCATCTCTCACGCATCTGCCCCGCGTCTCCCCCCAGCCCCCGGAGCTTACCAAAACAGTACTTCTTTTTGATACACTTGGGACTGATCTTCTGGCAATGTAAACAGTCTAAGACCTCTTCCTTTTGCAAGCCTGGACAAGGGGACACGGAGAAGCGGGATGAGGGAAGATATCAGAGGACCAGCAAGGGGCAGAAAGGCAGAAGGGGAAGAAGGAGATGGAGTCCCTCAGTCCTCCCGAATTTGGAGGTCCCACGAGCAGCAGAGCAAGTGGACCAAAATGCACGGACAATTCACGTTAAAAATAATTTTTATATAATCACTGAAGAGTTGAATTGAGTTGCAGTTGCCCAGTTGACTCAACTGTCTGTTTGGAGATATTTGATTAATGAAATTAATTATACGTCTCCAAACAGAAAGTTTGCACTGCTCTATTCCTACTTTGCAGCTCCCTGTGGCATAGACCGGCTAGATGCTCACTGGACGGTCTCCTCCGCTTCCTGTCACACAGGAAGACTACATTTCCCAGGCTGCTTTGCAGTTAGGTTGCAACCATGTGACCGAGTTCTGGCCAATGGAAAGTGGGCAAAGGCATGCGGGCCAGCTCCAGGCTTGGCCTTAAAAGACCCTACGGGGTTCTCTATTTTCTCTCTCTTCTGAAGCCAGTTTAGAAGCCATAGCAACGGGTGCAGCCCGGATCCCTGAGTCACCCCTTGGAAGAAGTGTTCACCTCTCAATGGAATTTGGGTAAGAGAGAAATAAATAAACCCTTCTTTTCTGAAACCACTAAGATGGGGGGCGCGTTATCTGTTACGATGGCATAGCCCATCCTATCCTGACAACATCCCCCTAATACTTTTTTTGCAGGTTGCAACCACTTTCACCAGCCCTCAGACGTCAGCTATCCATCGGTACTATAGCTTTGGGGTGGGGGAACCACCAGATGGAGGAGGCGTGACAACCCGGGGGGAGACAGAGCAAAGAGGTGTAGGAGGGTAGACAAGGGAGGGACAGACAGACAATAAATCTAGGACTCACGGCAAATTTTGCGATCGCAGGCTGCAAGAGAAAAGAGCTGAGGTGAGCTAAGTTGGGAGTTATTTGAGAGTTTCTTGGGAAGAGGAAAGGAGAGGGAGGGAGGAGCGAGTCTGGGAAAGGCGAAAAGGGAGTGTGGGGGAGAGGCGGGGCAGCTGAACGATGCACCTTTTAATTCATACGACCTCAAGGCTTTCTTCAGTTCCTTGATTACCCTCTCCCTAAGAGCCACGAGCTCTTCCAGCAGGGGCCCATCTGGAGGAGAGAAGGAGATCCCGGTGGGGTGGGAGGCCCCCCGCAAGCCCAGCCCGTCTGCAGCTTCAAAGAGAAGGAATGAGGAAGCTCTTTATCATGTGCCAGGAGTGACCAAGACGAGGTATTAGTCAGGGTCCAAGAGGCGAATCTATGACCCGGGAGGTCCTGCCTCCACTGTGCGGCCCCAGGCTAAACCACCCTCTCCTGGCCTCAGTTTCCTCATCTGGTAAGAAGGAGTGACTTGATCACCTCTCCTCTCCTGTCCTCTGATCTGCCCTTCCCTCCTCTTCTTTTCTCTGTCTACCCTCCCTCCCTCATGACTTCATCCAGCCTCACGAAATATTTTTATATTGCCTAGACCTACACTGTCCAACATGGCAGCCACCAGCCATACATGGCTACTGAGCATGCAGAACGGGCTGGTCTGAATTGAGATGTGCTGTTCATATAAAACATGCTGGAGGGGCCGGCTGGTGCTGTAGTGGTTAAGTTCGCGTGCTCCACTTTGGTGGCCCGGGGTTCGCAGGTTTGGATCCCGGGCGTGGACATAGCACCACTCGTCAAGCCATGCTGTGGCAGCATCCCACATAAAACAGAAGAAGATTGGCATAGATGTTAGCTCAGCAACAATCTTCCTCAAGCAAAATCAGGAAGATTGGCAACAGATGTTAGTTCAGGGCCAATCTTCCTCACCAAAAAAAATGTTTTTAAATTAAAAAAAGTTACAATGCATACAGACCATCTTTAAAAAAAAAAAAATATATATATATATATATATTTGCTGGATTATGAGGACATGGTATGAAAAAAATAACTGTAAAATAGCTTAATAATTTTCACATTGATTGCATGTTGAAATGGTCATATTTTAGGTATTGGGTTAAATGAAATATATTAAAATCAATTTCATCTGTTCACCTTTTAAAAAACGTGGCTCCTAGGGGCTCGCCCCGTGGCCGAGTGATTAAGTTTGCACGCTCTGCTGCAGGCAGCCCAGTGTTTCATCGATTCGAATCCCGGGCGCAGACATGGCACCGCTCATCGAGCCACGCTGAGGCGGCATCCCACATGCCACAACTAGAAGGACCCACAACTAAGAATATACAACTGTGTACCGGGGGCTTTGGGGAGAAAAAGGAATAAAATAAAATAAAATAAATAAATAAAAAACGTGGCCCCTAGAAAATTTAAAATGACATATATGACTCCTCTTGGCGCCTTCCATCATATTTCCATTGGGCACTGCTGTTCTGTACACGCGGATGCCTCCCACGTTTCCATCACAGGCCTAGACTGCCCGCTGAGGTCTAGAAGCATATATCCAACTGTCCACTCGGGACCTCACGGTGGCCGAGAAGGCCCTCCCCCGTCTACCCACCCGCTCCCCCCTTCCCTCTAGGACCTCATCTCCCACATCTCTCCCTCTCTCCGCTCCAGCCTCCTTGAGGTTCTGTGAATCTGCCCGTCGCTGTCCCATCTCGGGGAGTGCACTAGCTTTCTGCCTGCAGCTTCTGCCGCAGACCCCTCACGGCTGCTCCCCTCTCCTTCAGGTCTTCCCTCACGTGCTGATTTTTCAGTGATGTCCTTGGCTGCCCTGCTTTAAACTGCAACCCCCGCTCTGCTCCCAGCGCGCCCTACCCCCTGGTCCTGGTCCCTGCTTTATTATCTTCTCCATAGTATTTGTCCCCACTGGGCATATGATATTGTGCCCTGGAGGGCTAACTCGGCAGGCCTGGGTTGTCCAAACCCTGCACATTCCCAAAGAAGGTTTGACTCTTGCCTGGCTCCTGGGAGGGGACCTCTGAGTCCTTGGAATATCCTGCCTGTTAAGAGTGTCCTTACTCAGGAGCCTTGGGTCACGTGGTAGCAGCTCCACCTCTGGAGGGGCTGGAGGATGGGCAGCTAAGGTCAGTCACACAGACGCTCCATACGATGTGACTGACCCTCCCCGATAACATAATCATAGTCTGTAAAATGGTTGGCTCGGGCTGTTTTAAAACATCAGGGTCATGAAAGACAACTGAATGCAATGTGTGACCCCAGAAGAGACTGAGGATTGAAAGAAAACAAGCAACGAAGGGCACAATTGAGACAATTGGGGATATTTGAATGAGGACCGAATATGCAATGACAGTGTGGAGCTGATGTTAAATTTCCTAGTTACACTCATTGCATAAGAGAATGTCTTACCTTGTTAGGAGATCACCTGCAGAAGATTTCAGGGTTAAAGTGTTGTGATGTCTGCCAGCAACTGTCAAATGGTTCACACACACGCACACAGAGCAAGTGTGGCAGTATGTTAACGTGGAGAAACATTAGCAAATGGTGTGTAGCTTTTCCTCGACTTTTCCAAGCACTTAGAACCCTGCCAGACTCACCGTCAAGGCTGTACGCGCGCTTGCTTTTATTTATCTATCAAAAGGAGGCGTGGTGGCCCCGTGGGCAGGAAGGAGGGGAAAGGGGGCTGGGAGAGGCTTTGTCTCTCGACTCCTACCTTTGAGAGAACTAGACATTAAGTGGCTTGTTTGATTCTTGAGAAAGGACGCCACAAGTTCTAGGTCGCCTATTCCTGGGGGCAGAGAGGGAGGAAAGGCTAGAGAGCCACGTGACCGCCCCATCTTCGTGCGCCCGGC
>NC_060279.1:88742886-88761731 GCF_021613505.1 Equus quagga | reverse complement strand
CCGTCCTGGGGGCGTGGCCTGCCTCCCTCATCCTCCCGGCCCCGCCCCCCGGTCATGGGGGCGTGGCCTGTCTCCCCCACCAGCCTAAGGCTGCCCCGGGGTCCCCATCCCCGTGGGCTGGCCCCCTGCTCCCCGTCCCCCCCGCCCCAGCACGCACCCACTTTCCCCACGAACGCGTTCAGCGCGTAGTCCCGGAAGAAAGGCCCCTCCATGCCCAGCATCAGGGCCTGCGCGCGCGCGTGCAGCCGCTCGTGCTGGAAGCGCTCGGGGCCCAGGGCCGCGCGCAGCTGGCTCAGCGCCTCCTGCGCGGCGGGCTCGCACTGCAGGCAGCCCCGGCCGCGGGCCAGCAGGCCCCAAAACAGCAGCACGGCCAGGGCGGGAGGCATGGCAGGGCCTTTGTGACGTCCCCGAGGGAACCCGCAGCCCCGCCCCCACCCCCCACCCCCGGGGAAGGGCGGGGGCCGGGATAGACGCTGTGCGCAGGCGCGGGGGGTGCTGCGCACCTGTGTGCCAGGTGTGGGTCTAGGACACGTGCCCGGCGCTGGGGACAGGCTGAATGAGCTGGGCACAGTTCTGGTTCGCGGGGTGTGGTCTAGCTGGGGTGGGAGGAGAAAGGTAAAACCTGGTAAACAGATTAGTAAATAAGATCATGACAGGGGCCTCTGGGGCTAGTGGTTAAGTTCACACGCTCTGCTTCAGCGACCTGGAGTTTGAAGGTTTGGATCCTGGGCACGGACATACACACCTCTCATCAAGCCATGCTGTGGAGGCATCCCACATACAAAATAGAGGAAGATTGGCATGGATGTTAGCTCAGCAACAATCTTCCTCAAGCAAAAAGAGGAAGACTGGCAACAGATGTTTGCTCAGGGCCAATCTTCCTCACCAAAAAAAAAAAAAAAAGAGAGAGAGAGAAAGAAAGAAGGAAAAAGATAATGACAAACTGCATTAACTGCTGGGAGGCAGAGAAGCAGTGTGATATGAGAAGAGAGTTTCTGGCAGGCTAATACCCTGAGGGCAGGCAGGGGTTTGGCTGTTGGGCTCCCTGCTTTAGTCCAATGGCTGGCATGTGCTAGCTGCTCAATAAATATCAAATTCAATGAATCCACAGGGAGGGAAATGTCCTTTGTTTTTTTTCCCCTGGAATTTTTACTTTGCAAACCTTCAAGTCGAGAGAAAAGTTTCAAGAATGCTACAATAAACAGTCGAATATGTCCTGTTAACACTTTGCATTTGCTGTACCTCTCTGCATATACATAATATATTGTATAAAGATTAATTAAACGTTAATTTTGATTAAAATGGGCAAAGGTCTTGAAGAGACATTTCTCCAGAGAAGACGTACAAATGGCCAATAAGCCCATGAAAATAATGCTCAACATCATTGAGCACTAGGGAAATGCGATCAAAACCACGAGGGGCAGCCCGGTGGCTGAGTGGTTAAGTTCTCGTGCTCCGCTTCGGCAACCCGGAGTTTTGTGGGTTTGGACCCTGGGCGAGGACCTAGCACCCAAGCCATGCTGAGGCGGCGTCCCACGTAGCAGAGCCAGCAGGACCTACAACTAGAATATACAACTATGTCCTGGGGGGCTTTGGGGAGAAGAAGAAGAAGAAGGAGGAGAAAGAGGAGATTGGCAGCAGATGTTAGCTCGGGTGCCAATGTTAAAAAAACAAGAAGGAAACACAATGAGATGCCACCTCAAACCCATTAGGATGGCTAGCATCAAAAAAACGAAAAATAGGGGCCATCCCTGTGGCGCAGTGGTTAAGTTTGCACGTTCCGCTTCAGCGACCTGGGGTTTGCCAGTTCGGATCCCTGGTGTGGACATGGCACCGCTTGTCAAGCCATGCTGTGGCAGGCGTCCCACATATAAAGTAGAGGAAGATGGGCACGGATGTTAGCTCAGGGCCAGTCTTCCTCAGCAAAAAGAGGAGGATTGGCAGCAGATGTTAGCTCAGGGCTAATCTTCCTCAAAACAAAACAAAACAAAATAACAAGTGTTGGGGAGGATGTGGAAGAATTGGAACCCTTGTGCGTTCTTGATGGGAATATAAAATGGTCCAGCTGCTGTGGAAACAGTATGGCGCTTCCTCAGATAAATTAAAAATAGGATTAACATAAGATCCGTCAATTCTGCTTCTGAGTTTATGCCGAAAAGAATTGAAAGCAGGGACTCAAAGAGACATTTGTGCGCCCCTGTTCATAGCAGCATTATTCACAAAAACTGCAACACAGAAGCAACCCAAGTGTCCATCGGCTAATGAGCAGATAAACAAAATGTGGTACGTGTACACCGTAGGATATTATTCAGTCTTAAAAAGGAAGGAAATTCTGACACAAGCTCCTACATGGACGGACCCTGAGTCATTGTGCTGAGTGGAATCAACCAGTCACAAAAAGACAGACCCTGTGTGAGTCCACTTATGTGAGGGACATGGAGTGTCCAGAGTGGTCAAACGCACACTCAGGGTAACCAAGCCACGTTCGTCGTGCCCGCCACACAGCATGCGAATCACCCAGACGACGAGTTTCCAGCAGAGAAAGGGTTTATTCACAAGGCAGCTGAGTGAGGAGACAGGAGAACAAGTCTCAAATCTGCCTCCTGAATATGGGGATTAGGGGTATTATGGGATAAAGGGGCAGGATGGTCTGAAGCGTGGAGATAGATGGTTGGAGGAGAGGAGAAGTGAGGTCCTTGATGATCTGCGCAGGCGTAGTCAAGCCTCATGGCTCCTCATAGGACGCATGCTCACAAGGTGGTGGCATTAGCATGATCTGAGGGAAGAGTTTTCAGCTTCCCTGACGTCAAAGTGTCACCTATGGGGCATTCGTGCAGGCCCAGTGGATGAGTCAGTGGTCTCAACCGGACCGAGTGAACTGGATGAGGAGTCGACTCTCGGTTCCTGAAAAACAACTGAAGCACTTGTTACCATGGTGACCTGCGCGTCAGAGCTGTTGTCTATAGTAATGTATTTACTAACATATTATCTAAATTCTTTTGCAAACAGACAACTGAGTATAGTTAAAGCAAGCTGACCCCCAGTTTCATCAGGACATTTAACATGGATTTGATGGGTTCAACTACATTCCCACTTTCCCAAAGGCCTCCTGACTCTTCTCTGTTTCGATATCACCTCCTCCGAGAAGTCCTCCCAGATTACCCCCTGGAAAGCATGTCTGCCTCTGTTATTCTCTACTTTCGGGATCAGCAAATACTTTCTGTAAAGGGCCAGACTGTTAATATTTCAGGCTTTGTGGCCATAGTTCTCTTGCTGTTGTAACAGGAAAGCAGCTACAGACAATATGGAAATGAATGAGCGAGGCTGTGTTCCAAGAAAACATTATTTTATGGACACTGAAATTTGAATTTCATATAATTTTCACGTGTCACAGAATATTATTTCGACGCTTTTTAACCATTTAGAAATGTAAATACTGTTCTTAGCTTGAGGGCCACACTTTGCCATCAACTCTAACTCATCATCATGTCAGTTTCCATCATGGCACTAATGACAATTTATAATTCTTTTTTGGTGTGTCTCTCTCCCATATCATCCAATAAACCCCGGGAGGCCAGAACCCTGTGTGTCTTGCTCACTATGATGTCTCCAACCCCTAGAAGGAACCTGGCATACAATAGGTGCTCAATAAATGTTTGTTGAATGAAAAAAAAAGAAAATGCCAGTTTCCCTTTCTGAGCCTCAGTTTCTTCCTCTGGAAAGTGGACATCATAGTACACCTACCTTATCCCAAGGGTGAAATGGCATAAAAAGGTTTGCACTGCCCAAGACGTAAGCCACTGGTCACGTGTGGCTATCGGATGCTTGAAAGGTGCCGTGACTGAGAAACAGAACTTTGTTTTCTTTCCTTCCCCAAAGCCCCAGGACATAGTTGTATATTCTGGCTGTAGGTCCTTCCAGTTCTTCTATGGGACGCGGCCTCAGCGTGGCCTGATGAGCGGTGCCATGTCCGTGCCCAGGATCTGAACCAGCGAAACCCTGGGCCACCGAAGTGGAGCCTGAGAACTTAACCACTAGGCCACCAGCCGGCCCCTTGACTTTTAACTGTATTTAATTGTGATTAATTTAAACTTACATTTTCAAAACCAGATCTTCCATTCAGTTAGTGGGAAACCTTCAGACACGTTTGGAACAACTGGAGTACGTGAATCTACTTGTTCGACCGTAAATGTTATAAAATCTAAATAGAGATCGAGTATTTTTAATGAAAATTGTGTATGAACTGACATGCGCTGTCCTGAGAACATTTCAAAGCCTTACTCCAAAAAGGTAAAATACGTAATGAATAATTTTTATATTGTTTGTGTGTTGATAATATTTTGGAATACTGAGTTAAATAAAGTTTATTAATACAGTTACTGTCACCGGTTTCTTTTTACTTTTTTTTTTTTTGGTGAGGAAGATTGGCCCTGAACTAACATCTGTGCCCAATCTGCCTCTATTTTGTATGTGGGCCGCTGCCATAGCCTCGCTTGATGAGCAGTGTGTAGGTCCACACCCGGGATCCAACAACCAACCCCAGGCTGCCGAATCAGAACGCGGGAACCCAACCGCTATGTCTTTTTACTTTTTTAACGTGGTTAAGAAAAAGTTTGAAATTGCATATGGGGCTCGCTTTGGATTTCCGTTGGGCATCGCTGGTCCAGCCCGTAGACAGCGCTCGACACATCATTTGAATTGAATTAGCTGGCCGTTCCTGGAGGGGAAGAGAAGCCCTCAGCGTGTAATGGGGTGATCCTACCACAAGGGGGTGCTCGCACCCGGTTCAAATTCCTCTCTCCGGACCAGAGAGAGGCCCGCCCTGGCTTCCTACTGCCCCAGCCCGCCTCTCCCAGAATTGACCCTTTATCATAGCGGTTCCCGCGGTGGAGACCATTCTCCGAGACGCGAACTGGGAGATGAATTCGCGCATCCCTTCCTCTTCCTGCATCACCACGCCCTGTGCACGGGGCTGCCGTGTGCCCTAAGTAGGAGCTGCCAGAAGGGCCCTCCGGGTGGGAGGCAGCAAGGACCAGGGAGCACCGGCTTTGTCCCTCCGCCGATGCGGCCACGCCAGAGTACATTTTGCAAAACTCGGTTCAATGAAGCGCCTGCAGATCTCGCAGCCCGGCAACTCCGCCCTCTCGGGGGCAGCGATGCTCCTCCGGCGCTGCTGATGGAGGCGGGGCCGGGTCAGAGGCGACGGGGGGAGCAGCGGGTGCCCGGGGGCGTCCGGGGCGGAAGCAACAGGCTGCACCGTGCACACGGCGACAGACATGCATTTGGCTGAAAACAGTGAGAAACGGCGAGACCTCCCACCCAATACCCTTGATACAAATTTAAGATTCTTTCATCCCAGCCAAAATTACACAGTGTGTAGGAACAGCTGCAAACAGAAGGATGCACAATGCTTACAACAGGAGGGCGGTTCGGGCAGGGGAGAAGGAGGAGGTGGTGAGGGCGAAATGGAATAAGTAAATAAGGACTAAATCCAACGCCAGCTTTCCTGTGAACCAGGTGGCCAAGGGGACCACCGGGGTCGGACTGCCCGAGTTTGAATTAATTAATGGTTAAGCGCTGCCACTTGTCTGGCGAGTCTGGGGCTGGCTCAGAGAGAAGACAAATCTACGAGCAGTTCCCTCCAGCCGTCCTGGTGGGGCAGTGTGACAGTCACCTACTGCTGTGTAACAAATAACCCCAAAACGCAGTGCCTGAAAACAGCACTAAGTGTTTGCTCTCTCACAGATTCTGTGGGTCAGGAATTAAGAAGGGGTTTAGGGGCCAGCCCTGTGGCCCAGCGGTTAGGATTGCACACTCTGCTTTGACAGCCTGGAGTTTGCAGGTTCAGATCCTGGGTGCGGACCTACACACCACCCATGAAGCCATGCTGTGGTGTCCCACATAGAAGAACTAGAAGGACTTACAACTAGGAGATACAACTATGTGCTGGGGCTTTGGGGAGAAAAAAAAAAAAAGAGGAAGATTGGCAACAGATGTTAGCTCAGGGCCAATCTTCCTCACCAAAAAAAAAAAAAAAAGCATAGAAGATATTGTGGTAAAATATATCCAATATAAAATTTGCCGTTTTAAGCCATTTTAAGCATACAGTACAAGGGCATTAAGTACATTCACATCATCGTGCGACCATCACCGCCATCCATCTCTAGAACTAATTTCATCTAGCAAACCTGGAACTCCATACCCATGAGCATCAACTCCCCATTCCCCTCCTCTCAGCCCTTAGCATCCGATATTCTCCTTTCTGTCTCTATGAATTTAACTCCTCTGAGTGCCTCATGTAAGTGGACTCATGCCATGTTTGTGTTTCTGTGACTGGCTTATTTCACTTTGCCTGATGTCCCCAAGGTTCATCCAAATGGGAGCATGTGTCAGCATTTCCTTCTTTTTTAGGGCTGAGTAATATTCCACTGGATGGATAGACCACATTGTCTTTATTCTTTCATCCGTCCACGGACACTTGGGTCGCTTGCACATTATGCATTGTGTCCTTTTCTGGATGTGTGTTATATTTCACAATAAAAGGGTTTTAAAAGTAAAATATTGTGCTGTGCTATCTGCTGAGTAAACAGCACACACACAGGTACACACACACCCCAGTCCAGGCCTGGGCGTCGCCCTGAGGCAGAGGTGGGGCCCCTGACCTGTCTCCTGGGGCACTTCTGCCCTAGTTCAGGGACTGTCACACCCATGGATGGGGCACCGCCTCAGCCACCCGCCAGCTTCCTCTCCACTTGGTCACCTGCCCTGGGGGGGCTGCGCCATTTCTGCTCAGCCTCTCAGCCCGAGGCGGCCCCCAGGGTCGGGGCACCACACGCCCTCCCCGCCCGGGGCTCCCCTGCCAGCAGCCGCCCCCCTGCCCACCCTCCAGTCACAGAGCCGGGCTGCTGCGGACACCTCGGGCCATCCGCCCTCTGCGACCCTGGAGCCTTCCTGTCCCCACTCGCAGTCCCGCACTTTGTTTCTCTCTCTTTTTGTGTTTCCCCTCTCTCTGGGTCCCTGTCTCCCTCTCTCTGGGTCCCCGTCCCCCTCTCTCTGGGTCCCTGTCCCCCTCTCTGGGTCCCCGTCCCCCTCTCTCTGGGTATCTGTCCCGCATGTGAGAACCCTGAACAAAACCCTGAATAAACACTAGGCAATAGAGTTCGGTGATCAAGAGAATGGACTAGTGAGTACTTAATTAAAATGTAAAAGTTTAGAGTTTCAAAAGACACCATCAAGAAAGTGAAAAGTTGCCCCACAGGCTGGAAGAATATATTTGCAAATCACAGATCTCATAAGTGAGCTGTGTCCAGAATCTATAAAGGACTCTTACAATTCAACAATTAAAAGTGAAATAGGGGCTGGCTCCGTGGCCGAGTGGTTAAGTTCACATGCTCAGCTTCGGTGGCCCAGGGTTTCACCCGTTCGGATCCTGGACACGGACATGGCATCGCTCATCAGGCCATGCTGAGGCGGCATCCCACATGCCACAACTAGAATTTGCAACTATGTACTGGGGGCTTTGGGGAGAAGAAATTTAAAAAAAAAAAGATTGGCAACCGATGTTAGCTCAGTTGTCAATCTTTGAAAAAAAAAAAAAAGAAATAATCCAGTTAAGAAATGGGCAAAGAACTTGAATAGACATTTCTCCAAAGAAGCTGCACAAATGGCCAATAAGCACACGGGGAGACGCTGAACGCCATTAGTCATCAGAAAAACCCAAACCACAATGAGATACGGTCTCACACCCACTGGGATGACTATAATCACAAGTCAGGTAATAATAAGTGTTGGTTAGAACGTAGAGAAACTGGAACCTTCGTGCGTTGCTGGTGGGGTGCAGCTGCTCTAGAAAACAGTCTGGATTCCTGGAATAGTTAGACATAGAATTACAGGATGACCCAGCAATTCCACTCCTGGGTATGTATGCAAAAGAAATGGGAGGACACATCCACGCAAAAACGTGTGCACAGATGCTCAGAGCAGTGCTATTCACAATCGCCAAAGGGTGGAAGCAACCCAAATGCCCATCAGCGGATGAATGGATAAAGGAGATGCGATCCATCCACACAATGGAATATTACTCAGCCATGAAAAGGAAGGAAGTCTTGACAGATGCTCCAACATGGGTGAAAATGGAAAACAGTGTGCTAAGTAAAAGAAATCAGACACAAAAGACCACGTATTGTAGGATTCCCTTTATTTGAAAGGTCTAGAGTAGGTAAATCCATAGAGACAGAAAGCAGACTAGTGGCTGCCAGGGGCCAGGGGGCTGTGAGGATTGCGGAGTGACTGCTAATGAGTGCAAATTTCCTTTGGGCACCATGAAAATATTCTGGAGTTAGATAGTGGCATCAATTACACAATCTTGTGAATATACTAAAACCCACTGAATTGCACATGTTAAAATGGTGAATTTTATAGTATGTGAATTACACCTAAAAAAAGTTTCAAAAAAGGAAAAGAGCAACAAAAACGACCGTAAACTGTAGAGTCAAACTCCAAGCTCCGCTCCTTAGGAGCTGTGTGGCTTGGGGCGTCGTTCCCTCTCTGAGCCCCCGTGTTCTCGCCTGTCAGAGGAGGATGCGTTGGTGTCTCTCCGGTACTTTTGTTGGGAGGGGACAATGGGAGGATGAATCCAAAGTCCCTGGCACGCAGACCGTCCCATCAACCAGAACTGGAAGAGGCAGGAGAGGGATCCCGTCGGATCCACTTGGAGATTCCATGGAAGACTCAGCCCCTGTGGTCATTCTCTCCTCCTCCGCCTGCCGGGCGGTGAACTCAATTCCGTGCGGAAGTCACCACTGGCACGTGCCCTTTGACCCCGCAACTCCAATTCTAGAATTGCAGATAACTCCTCCATGAGCCCAAAGATCTAAACCCCAGGATATTCACGGCAGCCCCGCTCCTCACAGCAGAAGGGGATCTAATCGAATTGCTCATTGGGAGGGGACCGTCAGATCCACCCCAGGAAGGGGCTGTCAAATAAACAAATGTCATAGATGCTCATGATCACAGGTGAAACCCTCTTTGAGACACGTGATGGGGTGAAAAACGCAAGATGCAAAACCAGGTCTACACTGTGCTCTGCTCCTCCCTCCCTCGCTGTGTGACCTTGGGAAAATTACCTCACGTTTCTGAACCTCCATTTCCTCATCTGTGAAAAGGGATATTTATAGTCTCAAAGGTTACACTGAAGATTAACAAAACACGTGTGTGTGGGGGAAACTTACATAGAGCGCATAACAAGCGTTCAGACAACGTTAACTTTTAATATTAGGGCGGAGATCTTCTGTCAAGGGCCAGCCAGTAAATAGTTTCGGCTCTGCACACCATATGGTCTCTGTTGCAACCACTCTGCTCTCTTGTGGTGCAAACGCAGTCACAGACGGGGCGTCCGTGAATGGACCCAGCTGGGTTCCAACAAAACTGGAAATAAAACGGACGGCAGGCCTGTGGCCGTCGTTTGCCGACCCCCATGTTAGAGCTGAAAAGAGGCAGCTGCCTATTTCCCGGGGCTTCGCGAGGCCCTTCCGACCTTTGAACTCTTCTCCGCCACAGTCCTTATCAGGCTGCACTGTGCTATCAGTTTCTCTTTCCCTTCAGGGGTCCAGCCCTCCCCACCCCCAGACATTGAGCTCTCCCAGGGCAGGAGGCTTATCTGACTTCCCCGGGTCTCCAGAATCCAGCCTCAGTCGCCGTCCTAGGAGCTCAGGAGAAATATTTGTTGAATTCCTTCCTTCATTCGTTTATAGAGACAGCATGTGCGGCAACTATATGCCAGGCGCTGTTCTAGACGCTGAGGCTACAGCAGTGGCCAACACAGACACAGACCCCCGGAGCTTATGTTCTAAATGGGGAGACTGACCATAAATAAGATAAACAATCAAAATAGATAACCTGCTAGACGGCGTTATGCACCAAAGAGAAGACAATAAAACAAGAAAAGAGGATCAGGGGAGAAGAGACCTGTTCCTAATTTTCATGGTACTGCCAGGGGAGGCCTCACGGAGAGGAAGTCCAGAAGGAGATGAGAGAGCCGGTCACGGGCTATCGCAGGGCAGAGGGAACAGCAAGTGCAAAGGTCCTGGGGCAGGAACGTGCCTGGCATTTTCAAGGAATAGCAAACAAAACCGGTGTGACAGACCTTGAGTGCACAAGGGACAGAGCTGAAGATCCAAGACAGGGTCCGAGGGGTGACGGGGGTGGACGTGTGGGCCACATGGAGCACTTTGCTCTTACTCAGAGATGGGTGGAGCCTGGGGAGATGTCTTAGTCTGCTCAAGCTGCCATAAAAATTACCATGGACTGGCTGGCTTAAGTTTATTTCACATAGTCTGGAGGCTGGAGGGTCCAAGATGGAGGTGCCAGCAGGTCTGTTCCTGGTGAAAACTCTCTTCCTGGCTCACAGACGGCGGCTCCTCTCTCTGTCCTGTGGTGGAGAGCAGGCAAGCTGCGGTCTCTCTTCTTCCTCTTACAGGGGCACCAACCCCGTCCTGGGGACTCCACCCTCATGCCCTCATCTAAACCTAATTACCCCGAAGGCCCTGCCTCCTCGTACCATCACAATGAGGGTGAGCGTTTTAGGGGGATACAAACATCCAGGCCCTAAGAAGACAGTTTGGGGCCGAGGAGGGACGAGATCTGACCCACATTTGAACAGGATCTTTCTGGCGGCCGGATGGGGACGAGGCTGTTGATGGAAGCAGAGAGCCCAGCGAGGAGGCAAGAGATGGTTCAGGAGGTGATGGGGGGCTGGACCGGGGTGGTGGCAGATGGCTGATGAGAAGTGGTGGCATCTGGAATATTTTTTTGTTTGTTTTTGCAAGATTGTCGCTGAGCTAACATCTGTGCGCATCTTCCTCTATTCCGTATGTGGGATGCGGCCACAGCGTGGCTTGACGAGCAGTGTGTAGGTCTGCACCTGGGATCCGAACCTGTGAACACCGGGCTGCCGAAGCGGAGCATGAACTTAATTACTCGGCCACGGGGCTGCCCCTGGGATGTCTGTTTTATCCACTGCTTTATTCCCCGTGCCTGACCCGCAACATGTGCTCAATATCCATATTCATTGGATGAATGATGAGTGAATGAATTCATGAAAGAATGAGTAAATGCCGCAATGGAGCAACCAGGACGCATGCTGGTCCTTTGAAGACAAGAGCAGAGCGTTAGAATCCTGGCTGTGTGGCCTTGGGCAGAAAACGTCACCTTCTTAAGATCCTTTGTGTGGACGAAAAACCTGTTTATAATGATCTGGGCCTGGAACCTAGCCGTGTTTTCAGCACAAACGCAAAATACTTCTTGCTCAGTTTGAGTTTCCGCCAACCGTTCCAGGCGTGTGGCTCTCGTGTCCACGGAGAGAAGACTGTGTCATACCATGCTGGGAATGTCAGCAGGAGTTGACCGCCGTTTGGGAAAAATCTCGCATCCGACAGCAAAGCCACTGATGGTTTTTGATTGGATGATACGCGTCCACGGTCAGGCTGGGTTTGCAGCCGCCGCTCTTGTGGTGCTTGTACCATCCGTGTGCGCCCTGGCTCCTTCCTTACGTCGTCTAGGCCAGCGCTTCTCAAGCTTCCGTGAGCATCCAGCTCCTCTGGGGGTGTCGTTCAGATGCAGATTCTGGGGTCTGCGGTGGGGCCCGAGACTCTAAATTTCCCACAAGCTTCCAGGATTGGCTCTGCTGCTGGTCGGCAGACCACACTTTAGGAGTCAGGCTCAGGGGCGGAATCTCTCAACCTCGGCGCCACTGACATTTGGGGCCGGATGCTCATGGTAGGGCGGTCCTGTGCACGCAGGATGCTGAGCAGCCTCCCCGGGCCCCACCCAGCGGCACCCCGCCGCCAGTCACGACAATTGTCTCCATCCGTCAGGGCTCCTATAACAAAATGTCACAGACGGGTAGCTTTATAAACAACAGAAACTTATTTCTCAGTTCTGGGGGCCGAAAGTCCGAGATCAGAGGGCCAGCATGGTCAGGCGAGGGTCCCCTTCGGGGTCACAGACGTCTCGTTGGAGCCTCACGATGTGGGAGGAGTAAGGGAGCTCTGCGGGTCTCTCTCATAGGGATGAATCTCAGTCATGAGGGCTCCGCATTCATGACTTCATCCCCTGACAAAAGCCCTACCTCCTGCAACCTTCACCTTGGGGATTTGGATTTCAAGAAATGAGTTTGGGGGTCGGCCCGGTGGTGCAGCGCTTAAGTGCGCACGTTCCACTTTGGCGGCCCGGAGTTCGCCAGTTTAGATCCCAGCTGCGGACATGGCACCGCTTGTCAAGCCATGCTGTGGTAGGCGTCCCACATATAAAGTAGAGGAAGATGGGCATGGATGTTAGCTCAGGGCCAGTCTTCCTCAGCAAAAAGAGGAGGATTGGCAGATGTTAGCTCAGGGCTAATCTTCCTCAGGGGAAAAAAAAAAGAAACAAATGAGTTTGAGTGGCGGGGGGGATGCAACCCTTCAGACCACAGCAACAATCAAAATTGCCTCCAGACATTGTCAAGTGTCCGCTGAGCGACACGAACCCCCCATTGAGCATCGCTGATCTAACGTGACTAGAAAAAGTTTGACAACCTCTGTGCTAGAATGTTCTTAGCAGGCCTATTGGAATAACCTCAAATGGGAAACAGCACAAACACCCATTCACGGTCGGATGAATAAACAGATAGTGTCCTGTTTGTAGGAGGGGATGTCATCCAGCAGGGGTTGACAAACTTTTTCTGCTGAGGACCATGCGGTCTCCGGTGCAGCCACTGTAGCATGCAAACAGCTGTTGACAGCAGTAAATGAGTGTGCGCGACGGTGAGTTCCAATAAAGCTTTCCGTATACAAGCAGGTGACAGGCCAGATCTGTCCCCCGGGCTGGAGGTCGGTGACGCCCACCGTGCAAGAACGAGGAGAAACAATCCAGGACTGAGAACACGTGGACACACTGTGTTAAGTGAATGGAGCACAGACTGTGCAATTGCACTTGTATAAAATCCAAGAACAGGAAGAGCTGGTCTTCCGTGTTATAAGTGGGGACAGTGGTGGCCCTCGGGCGGAGGGGAACAAGGAGGGGTTTGGAGGCTGGGCCGTCCTGCTTTTTAATCTCGCTTCATGAACACACTCCCTTTGTGCTAATTCACTCATCTGTGCACCCAGGATGGGAGCCCCTCTTTCGTGCGCAGGTCCTTCCACATAAGGCCGGCAGGGGCGGCGGCTGTGGCGGGTTGAGACCTGGCAGGGCAGCTGGCGGACACCAGAGGCGTCCCCACCACGACCTCTCACTGGAGGCGGGAGATCTGACAGCTCGTAGGCCTCACAGCTGTTGGGGCTTCTCAGAGCCGCCGCCGACGGAGTGAATTCGACACGGCGGAAAACATTCGCAGATTCTCACGAGGCCCGTACCTCCCTGACCTGAGGCCTTAATCTCACCGGTTTCAAACCGGGAAATGAGCAGGACAAAAACAAGTGAAACACCTCTGAAATGCCAAGGGAAATGTCACAAATGCCAGGCGGTGAAATTCATGTCTGCCACTCATGCGAGACGCCTGTCCTTCAGGCAGTGACTTGAGTGTCCCCCACGCCAGGAGACCTTCCTGGGCCGCTTGAACTGAAGGAGCAGCCCCTCGCCCCACCGCTTCCTGTCCCCCTTCTCTGCTTTCTGTTTTTCATTAGAATTTGTTAGGAGTCGAATCGTGTGCCCCCCCACCCCCCCACCAAAAGCTATGTTGATGTCTTAACCCCCAGGATCTCAGAATGTGACCTGATTTGGAAATAGGGTCCTTGCAGAGATAATTGGCTAAGATGAGCTCATGCTGGAGCAGGCTGGGCCCCTAATGCAATGTGACTGGTGTCCTTATAAACAGAAGGTCATGTGAAGACACAGAGACACACAGGGAGACCACCACGTGACCACAAAGGTGGAGGTCAGAGTGACGCAGCTGGAGTGATGTGGAGGAACACCAAAGGTCGCCAGCAGCCATCAGAGGCTAAGAAGAAGCAATGAAGGGGCCCGCCCGGTGGCATGGTAGTTAAGTTCGTGGGCTCCGCTTCTTTGGCCTGGGATTCACGGGTTCGGATCCCAGGTGTTCGGACCTAGCACCGCTGGTCAAGCCACGCTGTGGCAGGATCCCACATAAAATAGAGGAAGATTGGCACAGATGTTAGCTCAGCGCCAGTCTTCCTCAGCAAAAAGAGGAGGATTGGCAGGAGTTAGCTCAAGGCTAATCTTCCTCAAAAAAAAAAAAAGAAGAAGAAGAAGGAAAGGTTCAATTAATTCCAGCACCTGTGGGAGGTAATCGAGCTTAGTGGACAGGAGGACAGTCTCACAGCTACCAAATCAGAGAAGCAGGCAGCCAAGGCTCCGAGGTTGAAAATTTCTGCCCCCATCATGCTTCCATTCCCTGCTCTCAGGGTTCATCTCCTCTGTACTCTGAATCCCCTTGCTCAGCAGTTTTTAAATTTTATCACCACCTGATATTATATCACATGTTTTATTGCTCATTTGTTCATTGTCCAAGGTGGGATCAAAGGGGAGAGAGACTCTGTCCCGTCCATGGCAGTATTCCCAGAGCCTAGAACAGTGCCTGGCGCACAGTGGGTCCTCAAAAAATTTGCATTGGATTTTTGAAAATGCAAACTCTGCAGCAGAGAAGCCACAGGCTCGAGCCCCAGCTTTGCCCCTGCTTGTTCCTCTCTGAGCCCATTTCCACGTTGGTGAAATTGAGATCATGACACCAAGGGGGCTGAACAAAGATGGCGCAGGAGAAGCATTTGCCACACAGGGCTCATTTTCCTTCTTTCTTTCTTTCTTCTTCTTCTTCTTTTTTTTTTTGGTGAGGAAGATTGGCCCTGAGCTAACATCTGTGCCAATCTTCCTCTATTTTGCATGTGGGACGCTGCCACAGCACGGCCTGATGAGCGGTGAGTAGGTCCATACCCAGGGTCCAAACCCGCAAACTCCAGGCAGCCCAAGTGAGGTGCACGAACTTAACCACGATGCCACAGGGCTGGCCCCTCATTTTCTTTTCATTCTTCTTTTTGAGATAATTTCAGACTTCACCGAAGAAGTGTTAAGAATTCCCATATATTCTTCTCCAAACGTTGACGCCTTCCACAACCATGGTAAACTGATCAAAACCGTGAAACTAACCTAGTGACATGCCTATGAGCTAACCTACAGACCTTCATCAAACTTCACCAATATCCCCCACTCACGTCCTTTTTCTGATCCAGGAGCTGGTCCAGGACCTCAGGAGATGCTGAGTTGTCCTGTCTCCTTAGTCTCTTCCGATCTGTGGCAGTTCCTCAGTCTTTGTCTTTGACGACCTTGACACTTTCGAGAAGTTCTGGCCATTTATTTTGTAGAATGGCTCTTGATTTGGGTTTGTCTGATGACTTCCTTATGATGAGGTTCTGGTTATGCTGTTTGGACGGGAACAACATGGAAGCGATGCCACATCTTCCTTGGTGCGTGACATCAGGAGGCCCAGGATGTCGGCAGATCCTGTTACTGGTCATATTAGCTTTGGTCACTTGCTAAAGGTGCTATCTTCCTAGTTCCTCCCCTGTATTCTTGCTATTTTTCACACAGGGTTCATCGGATGTTAACTATTATTAATATTTTTTTCCAACACACATGTGCTGAAGACCTACTATGTGCCAGGCCTGGTTCAAGATACTGTGGCCACCAAGATGAGTAAGATTTTTCCTCTCCTGGAGGTCACACTCTCACCAGGAGAGCTGATGGTGGGTCAGAAAGTCACAACAGAGAGAGACCAGGGGGGTGACCAAGGCCTTACAGGGCACTGCAGGGGCTCAGAGGGTGTGCACTGATCTGTCAAAGGCAGTCAGGGAAGCCTTCCTGGAGGAGGGGATATTTGAGTTGGGCGTTGAAGGATGAGTAGGAGTTCACCGGGGTGGGGATGGGAATTCTGGGTAAAGAGAGCAGTGCTCGTGCAGAGATGAAAGAGAGCATTTTCAACACTAAGCTGAAGGGCTGGGAACTGAGGCCATGGGGATGAGCGAAGGGCTTGGGGCAGAGACGGTGGCAGGGGCTCCCATCTGTGGGGGGTGGGCAAGGAGGATGGTGCCCCTGTTATCTAACCTGGTGGCTGGATGTGTGGAGACGCCAATTACCATGAGGGAAAATGCAGCCGGGAGAGCAGGTTTGGCAGGGAAGACAATGAGCTCTGCTTTAGAGATTTCCTCCCAGGATGGCTGGCGTTTACGAAGTTAATTCCTCGGCTGTTTGGAAAAGAAAGTGCTTGGCTGGAGCGTCTTTCTTGCTCCTCCTGTTTTTCTGGGAATAAACACAGGTTGGATAATGCAGCCGAGAAAGTACCTGGCACTCGGCAGGTATCATTAGCTGGTGGTTATGTGTGTATTTTCTTAATGTAATGAGCACTTACCGAGTGCCAGACGATTATTATTACGGCTCGCGGTTTTTTCTCGTTCTCACCTCTCCTTTCTCTCCTCCTTTCCTCGTCCCCGGTGGGAAGGCAGTCGTCTGGGCCGATAGCACGTCGGTGCCGTCTTAGGAAAGGCAGTCACTACCGCAAGACACAGGTGGGTTTCCCTCTAGATCCTTCTAGAACTTTCCGCGATGATGGAGATGCTGCACGTGCGTGTTGCTGACGTGGCACAGCCACCAGCCCCGTGTGCCTGTTGAGCGTTGAAACACGGCTGGCGAGACTGAGGAACTGAATTTTCAGTCTTATTTAATTTTAATTTATTTAAACTAAAGTGGTCTCAGGTGACTAGTGTCGGGCAGTGTGAGTCTAAAACTCGGCCTACGCCCCAGGAAGTGTAAAAATTTATCATTATCCCCAAAGGCACAAAACCTCAGGGACAGCTGAGGGGGCAGGGGAGAGGGGAGAAGAATAAAGAAGAGGGGCCAGCGGGGAACTTTCTATGTGGATGAGGGGAGTGTGAACTGAAGTAGTCAGATAAAAAAGGCCCTCCTGGAATTCAGTAATAAAAAGGCAAACAGGGGCCAGCCCTGTGGCCCAGCGGTTGGGTTTCTGCATTCTGCTTCCGTGGCCTGGGGCTCGCCAGTTCAGATCCTGGGTGTGGACGTACAAACTGCTCATCCAGTCGTGCTGTGGTGGTGTCTTGCATAGAGGAACCAGAATGACTCAGAACTAGGATATACAACTCTGTACCAGGGCTTTGGGGAGGAAAAGAAAAAAGGAAGATTGGCAACAAATGTGTGCTCAGGGCCAATCTTCCTCACCAAAAAAAAAAAAAAAAAAAGGAGGCAAACAACTCAATTCAAATATGGGCCAAAGATCTAAACAGACGCTTCACAAAGGAAGAAATACAAATGGCCAATGAGCACATGAAAAAAAATTGCTCAGCATCATTAGCCATCAGGGAAGTGCAAATTGAAATGACAATGTGACACAACACATCTACCACGATGGCTGACATTAAAACGACTGACAGTGTTAAATGTTGATGAGGAGGTGGAGTGACCAGAACCCTCTTACACTGCTGGGGAGCATGGAAAACGTAGGCAGAACAATGTCCCCCCAAAATGTCCAAGTCCTAGTCCCCAGAAGCGGTGAACATTACCTCACGCAGCAAAAGGGACTTTGCAGACGTGACTGAATGAAGGATCTTGAGTTATGGAGACGATCCTGGATTATCTGGATGGGCCCTGAATGTCATCACAAGGGTCCTTATACGAGGGAGGCAGGAGGGTCAGGGTCAGACAAGGAGATGAGACGATGGAAGAAGAGATTGGATGGATGAGGTCACGAGCCAAGGAACAAGGGCAGCCTCTAGAAGCTGCGAAAAGGACGGAAACCAATTCTCCCTCGGAGCCCCCACAAGGAACGCAGCTCTGCGGACCCCTCGATGTCAGCCCAGGAAGACCCGTTTCAGACACCCGACCTCCAGAACTGCAAGATAAGAAATTTGCACTGTTTTAAGCCAGTAGGATTGTGGCGATTTGTTACAGCAGCAACCGGCAGTTCATACAGCCACGTTGGGAAAAGATCGGGCATTTTTAAATAAATTAAACCTACGCTCTGACTACGAAATTCCACTCTTGAATAGTTACTCAAGAGAAATAAAACTACGTGCCCACAAAAGACTAGTACAAGAATACTGACAGCATCTTTATTCCTAATAGCCTCAAACTGGAAATACGACAGGTGCCCATCAACAGGAAACTGGATAAACTGAGAGAGACATCCATGCAGTGGAATAGTACACAGCAATAAAAAAGGAACAAGTTACCAATTCGTGGAACAACATGGATGAGTATTAAAGTCATGATGTGGAGTGGAGGAAACCAGACACAAAAGATCACCTAGTCTAGGATTTTACTTATGAAAAGGTCTAGAACAGACAAAACTAATCTATGGTTATAAAAATCAGAAACGGAGCTGCCTGGGGTGGAGATGGAGGGAGGGGGCGGCGGGGATCCAGAGGGAAGGAGCAGGAGGTGACCTTCCTGGGTGTGGAAACGTTCTGTATTTTCTTAGTGTACTTCGTCAGTCTACTGATGTCTGCAAATTACTCTAACGAGTGGATAAACTGCAGGATTTCACTTTGCTGCTATTGACATTTGGGGCCAGATAATTCTCTGTGTGTGTGTGGAGCGGGAGTCCTGTGCACTTAGGATGTTGATGAGCATCTCTCCCACACACGCAGTTTGTGGCAATAAAAAATAAATGTCTGGGGGCTGGCTCCCTGGCCTGTGGTTAAGTTTGGCTCGGTCCGATTCGGTCGCCTGGATTTGGTTCCCAGGCTCAGACCTACACACCACTCGTCAGCAGCCATGCTGTGGCGGCAACCCATGTACAAAATCGAGGAAGATTGGCACAGATGTTAGCTCAGGGTGAATCTTCCTCA
>NC_060279.1:88728903-88742786 GCF_021613505.1 Equus quagga | reverse complement strand
AAAAAAAAAAAAAAAAAAAAAAAGGAAGAAAGAAAAAGAAAAAATGTCTATTTCCAGACATTGTCGAATGTCCCCATCCTCGGGAGGGGGCAAATTTGACGCTGGTTCAGAACCACTGAGTTAGAGGGAAGGATAAATGGATACATACGGAATAAAGCAAATCTAGGAAAACGGTAACAATTGTAGATCCTAGCCAACGGCTACTCGTGTATTCATTGCACACTTTTTTTTTCAACCTTTCTATATGCTTAAAATGCTTCGTAATAAATATTAGGGAACAATGCATCTGCCCCGGGATCCAGCAACACTCTCTAGTGTCCACCCCGGGGAGAAAAACGACTGGTCTGAGTTCACAAGAAGGCACATATTAGAACATTCGTTTCCCCTTCGTTTCCTTGTTTATCCTTCCTTGTTCGACACTGAAAATAATCTAAATGTCCATCGACCGTGGATTGTTTAAAATAAACTCTGATGCATTCGCGTTAGGGATTCTGTGCAGCTTATCTTTGGCTCCTGTTTTGGAAGAGAAAGATGCGAACGCACTGACGCAGGGAAATCTTCAGGACGTGTTATCGAGGGCGGCACCGCACGTGGACACAGGCGACCGGGGCTCCGAAGGTGCCGAGGGGTCCCAGGCGCGATGGGTCCCGATTGCGGTGGGGGTCACACTGATGTCAGCGCTGGTCAGAAAGGGGGCTTTTTACCTCCTGTAGAGCAATTATGAATATATCTCTGATAGGATTATATATTTGCATATTCATTGCACTTCAATAAACCTGACTTAAAAAAAAAACTATTCAGAGGAGGAGTCTGCAGATTTTATCAGATGCCAAAGGGAACGGAGGCAAAGGGAAGAGTCCTCGGGTCTGGGATGGGAGGCTCCCGAGGGTCCGGCTCCTGCATCACTTGGGCAGGAAGGGCGTTCCGAGGAGGGTCCAGCGGAGCCTCAGAGGCGGGTCCCTGGGCGGGTGCGCCGTGCAGGAGGCTGGATTGCAGGGAGCAGACGAGGGAGTGGTAGGGAGGAGGCTGGAGGTGGGTTGAAACCAGATTGGGACTCTGACATATAGGGTTTCTGGGCTGTCACCAGCTCTTATCACAAACAGCCTGTCATATATTCGTTAATTATACATCTGCCTTATCTGCCCTCCCAGCCTGTTTCCCACTCAGGTGGGCAGACGGCTCTGGAGGCCCGAAGGACACTGGCCGCTATGCCGGGCTCTGAGGAACCCCGGGTGAACAGACCCTGGTCTCTGCCCTTGAGGAGTTCCCGGCCCAGCGAGGGAGACGGACAGGTGAGCAGGAGGTGTCGATACCTGGGGAGGAGGCTATAGGGGGGGGGGGGGGGGGGGTGGCCACCAGCGCCGGCGGAGCTCCCAGCTAGAAATCCTGGAAGGCTTCCTGAAGGAAGAGGCATTTCCCAATGTCCTGAGGTCGGTCAATCTCGAAAATAGTAATGATAGTAATAGCTGCCAATATTTCTTGAGCGCTTGCAATGTGCCGAAATCACTGTGTTAAGTCCAGGACAGGAACGAATTAATTTAACCCTCCCGCAACTCTATATGGTAGATGCTTTGATCCTTATCTCCCTTCTGCAGATTAGAGAAATTGAGGCTCACATTCCATTCCCCATTCCCCAAAATGCTCCTGCTCTGGTTGGGAAGACAGTCTCGGGCAGAGTCTCGATCCAGTGAACTTGGGCTGTAATGGTGGTGGCAGAAGGCATCGTGGGAACCGAGCAGAGGGAGGGACTGATTCTGGCTTGGGTTGAGGGGCCCGGGGAAGCCTTTGGAGCAGAGACGCCCCCTGACACAGATCTTCACAGAGGTGGAAGTCAGGCGCATAGAGTTGTGTCGTATTTTCAGTTCTTATCTATCATTTGTCTATATCCCTTTGCTTTATTTTTTCTTTTTCTCTTTAACCTTCCAACCCCACTCCTATTTCCTCCCCAGAACCCCAGGGACAAACCCCAAAACACATTTAACATACTTGCACCCTTGAGTATGCATAAACATTTGCAGACCAGACAGTGTTGCTTTGTGTTAACTATATCTTCTAAATCGATACGAAAGATAAATTGTATCTTTTGTGTGTGTGTGAGGAAGATTGGCCCTGAGCTAACATCTGTTGACAAGCTTCCTCTTTTTTATTTATTTATTTATTTTTTTTTTTGAGGAAGATTGGCCCTGAGCTAACATCTGCTGCCAATCCTCCTCTTTTTGCTGAGGAAGACTGGCCCTGAGCTAACATCCGTGCCCATCTTCCTCTACTTTCTATGTGGGACGCCCACCACGGGGTGGCTTGACGGGCAGTGCTAGGCCCACGGCCGGGATCTGAATCCGCAACCCTGGGGCCGCCAAAGCAGAGCCCGCGAGCTTCACCACGATGCCACCACCGGGCTGGCCTCAATAAATTGTATCTTTTAAAGTGTGCTGTAGACCCGGTTTTGTTTCTTACTTTTTCCAGCCAACACTTTAGGATCTCTCCGTGTTCCCATCTGTAACTCTGATTTGTTGCTTGCTTCTGGAACAGCATGGGGGATCCACTCCCTTTTACTTACTCGCTTCTCAAGGAGCAGACCCCGTGGTTGTCTCCAGGTCCCCACTCCCACCCGCAGTGCTGCCTTGGGCATCTTTGGCTGTGTCCTCGCGTGTCCCCTGTGCACGTCTTCCTGTGGGTGCTACTTAGAAACGGGATTACAGGGACACAGGACCAGTGCGTGGTTAATGTCACAAAACTCCGTCTGATCATCTGAGGTGGATCGTGAGGCCCTCGCAGCGTTTCCCCAGCAGAGAAGGGTGGAGAAGGGAGCAGCCGGAGCAAAGTCTTGAGAGAGTCCACGATGTGTCCTGGGGTCAGGAAATGACAGGTGGACCTCCCCGAGGAGTGGAGCCTGCCACGGAACAGCCGTGTAATAAATACCTGGCTGGCTTGGTTTCTTTTTAATTTTCTTTCCTAAAAAGGAAAATCGTGTTGTTGTGGGTGGCAATTTGGCGACATCTATTAAAACCTTAATTGCGTTATACGCTTTGACTCAGAAATCTCTCTACATGAAGAAGCAGGAAGAAAGATGTCCTCTGGATTGTCATTCATAAAGGGGAGAAATGGGGAAAACCATGAAAAGCTCCATCAACAGGAGAGAGGTCAAAGGCACTGCCCACTGTGACTGTGGAATACTATGCAGCTGTGAAAAAGATCGAGGTGAACTTAAACAGGAGCACACAAAGTTCCCTGAGATGTATTGGGGGAATATGCAAGTTGCAATTCAATATATCAAGTATTATCCTTTTTCCCAAACACAAGAAATCAGAGGGAATAATTCTCAGTTACTAATCTCTCTATGTAAATCAGAGGTTTGCAAACTTATTCTGTGAAGTCTCAAATAGTAAATATTTTCAGCTTTGGGCGTCACACCGTCTCTATCATAACTTCTAATGCTGCCCTTTAGCATAGACAATAACAATAAGCCAATGAGCATGGTTGTGTGCCAATAAAACTTTATTTATAAGCACAAGCAGTGGGCCCCCGATGTAAATAAGCAGCAGGTGTTTTTAGAAGAATCTGCACCAAAATATTATCAGGGCTACATCTGGAAGGGGAATTGAGAAGGAAGGTGCGGGTCAAGAGAAATGTTATTACCTTCTTGATAGAATTTTTTCTGCCTTATGTAATTAAAATGGTTTGAATTCGAAAAGGAAATGCGTTAAAAATAGCTTTGGTGGACTTTTCTCCCTTCCTGATTGTAACGTAGTGATTGTCGTTTTAGAAAACGCTGGCATCACGTAATAGGAACGAGGAAATGAAAGTTCCCCGTCACCCTCCCAGCTCGAGCAGAATTTCTCAAAGCGTTTATTTCATTCGTGTGACAGATATTCGTGGGGTACTCGCGTGCAAGGAACTGTCCTAGGTGCTGGGTACAGAGCAGTAAATGAAGCAGAGTCCCCGTCCTCTGAGGGGCTGACATTCCGTGGTCAAAGAGAGACAGGCCCAGTGGTGTAGTGGTTAAGTTTGCACACTCTGCTTTGGCAGCCTGGGGTTTGAGTGTTCGGATCCCAGGCACGGACCTAGCAGTGATCGTCAAGCCATGCTGTGCCGCATCCCACATGAAATAGAGGAAGATTGGCACAGATGTTAGCTCAGGGCCAATCTTCCTCACCAAAAAAAAAAAAGAGAGAGAGAGAGAGTGAGAGACAGACAATAAATAACAAGCACAGTGAATAAGTAAATCATAAAATATGTTGGAAGGTGCTATGGGAAGGCAGAATCAGGAGAGCAGGTGAAAGGGGTCAGGGGTACCCGGGGACTGGTTGTGAGGTTAAACAGCGTGGTCAGAGGAGGCCTCAGTGCCAAGGTGACATTTAAGCAATGACTTCAATGAATGGAGGGAGTCAGTTATGGGGATATCTGGAGAGAGGTTTCCAAGTAGAGGGACCAGCCCGTGCAAAGGTCCTGAGGTGGGAGCATGCCGGCTGTGTTCGAGGAACAGTGAGGAGGGTGGTTTGGATAGAGAGGCGTGAGTGAGCGGGAGAAGGTAGGAAGTGAGGTCAAGGAGGGGACACAGGGGGCCACATCCTGCAGGGTCTTGTAGACCTGCTGAGGATTTTGCTTTCATTCTGAGTGAGATAGAAATCAGGGGAGGGCTCTGAGCAGAGGAGGGACATGAGCTGACTTGGGGAACAGACCGAGGGAGGCATGAAAAAGAAGCAGGAAGACCAGGCAGGAGGTGACCACAGTGGTCCCAGCTGGACATGGTGGGGATCAGGCCAGAGTGGTGGCAGTGGGTGTGGCAACAAGGGGTCAGATTCTGGTTACTTTTTGGAAGTCAGGTTGACAATATTTCGGGCTGGCTCAGTGGCGTGGTGGTTAAGTTTATGTGCTCTGCTTCAGTGGCCCAAGGTTCACAGGTTCAGATCCCGGGTGTGGACCTAGCACAGCTCGTGAGCCATGCTGTGGTGGTGTCCAACATAAAATAGAGGAAGATTGGCACAGATGTTAGCTCAGGGCCAATCTTCCTCACCAAAAAAAAAAAAAAAAAGTTGACAATACTTGCTGACGGACTGAACGGAAGAGATGAGGAGAAAAGAGGAATCGAGGATGATGCCAAGTGTCTTGGCTCGAGTATGATCGAGAACCACCTGCCACAAGACCGTCCGAGGGAAATTGTGACCCTGTTGTTTTCTTTTTCTTTTCCATTTTGTGTAATTAAAGTGGTTTTAGTTCAAAAAGAAAGCGATGTTTTGAGAACAGCTGTAGAGATCTCCTGCATCAGGTCTTCCACGAGTCTGCAAGCGGGGCACTGGCTGGCCTGTGGCCTCATCTCACGGCTCGACCGAGGAAGGATCTGCTTCCGTGCTCACTCTCGAGGTCGTTGGCAGGATTCAGTTTATTGCAGGCTGTTGGCTGGAGCCCACCCCTCCATTCCTTGCCAAACGGGCCTCTCCCACCTGGCAGGTTGCTTTGTCAAAGCCACCGAGAGAGAGTCAGTTTGCAAGATAGAAGTCCCAGTCTTTCATAACCTAATCACCAAAGTACACCCCATCCCTTTTGCTGAATTCTATTTGTTAGAAGTTTCTTCCATTCACAAAAGGGAGAAAAACAATAGTACCTGGCTTGGGAGTTAAGTGATTCCATATATATATGTATGAAAGGACTTATGATGCCTAGGATACAAGTATCATAAAGTACTAATGATTGTTATCTGGCCAGCCAGGAGGAGTCAGAGAAGTTTTCTCAGAGGAGGGAACTTTTGAGTTGGGTTTTGAAGTATGAGTGGGAGCTCACCAGATAACAAAAGTCATCCTTCCGTTCATTTGCTCAGTCAACAAACTTCCCCTGAGGCATCCTGTGTTCCAGATCCTGTGCTGGGAGATCCCAGGAACCCAACGTGAGTCTGACCCCGACCTTTGTGGAGCTACCAGCCTCGGGATGGGTCAGATTCAAGCCTTGTCCTCTAGGGGCTGCAAACTGGTGGAGGAGGCAGAGAGGGATCCAATCTAGTGTGATCAGGACAGTAGCAAAGAGAGGAGTAGAGTGGGCAGTGGACCCCTAGAAGGTCGACACTGGGCCAAATGAGATGTCAGAGGTGCAGACCTTTCCCCTGGCAGACCCTTCACACAGAGGCACCCAACACACCAAGCCCCACAGTCAAATCTGCGTCACCCTATAGGCAGTGATGCTGTCGGAGGCGTCTACCTCGTGGACCTCCGGCTCAGAGACCCGCTTCATACCTCCCTCACATGCACAGCACACATCTCTGCTCAGCCCTAAAGGGGCTGCTGGTCTGTAAATGTGCTAGCAGAGAGCTTATTCCACTCCGGTGATCAGAGCATCCGCAGGAGAGGGAGCGGACAGCGGCAGGGCACAGGATGGGGCTGGACGGAGACCCGGGGACCTTCTACGCGCGGCCAGCGCAGACTGGGTCTCGGGAAGCCGACCTGGAGTCCCCCGGGGTGGAGAGATGGAGACGGGGAGCAACAAGCAGAAGGCACAGCTTGTGCCAAGGTGTGGAGGCACCAAAGAGCATTTATCCATCCGTCCATCCATCCATCTGTCGATCCGTTCATGCATTGATTGATTCTCCCTCCCATCTGCCCGCTTATTTACTCATTCATTTTGCATCCCCTCCATTCATTCATTCACTCATCCATCCATCCAGTTATCTAGTCCCTCCTTCGTCTGTTTATTCGTTTCCTCCCTCAGTTACGCATCCATCCATCCATTCCACTCATACGACCCTTCCACTCTGCTGTCACCTCCTCAGGCAGCCTTCCCTGACCCCCCATCTAGAATAACACCCCAGGCCCCTTCCCTCTCTTACCCTCCTTTCGTTTTTCTCCCCGGCACTTGTACCCACTTGCCATTGTGCTCCGTGATTATGTGCTCGCTTGTTCGGTCCGTATCCATCACCAGAACCCGTTCATCCCTTCAGCAAGTGTTTGTGGAGTATCTGCTGTGTGCCAGGCTCTGTCATAGGCACCGGGAACACAGCAGGGGACCAGACAGACAAAATCCCCATCCATGCAGAGCTGACACTGTAGTCGGGAGCATCAGACAACGAACAGTAAAGGTGATAAGTAAGTTACTGGCAGGTTGGAGGATGCTGAATGTTGTGGCAAAAGACAACACAGAGCAGGGGAGGGGGTATCAGGAGTCCGGGGGAGAAAGGGTGATCAGGGAAAGCCTCATGGAGGAGGCGACAGCCATGCAAAGACTGGAAGGAGAGGAGAGGGCCAACTGGTTATCTAAGGAAAGAGATTTCCAGTAGAGAGAAAGGCACGTGCAAAGGTCCTGAGGCAGAGCTGAGCCTGCTGTGTCTGAGAAGCATTGAGGAGGCCAGTGTGGCTGGAGCTGAGTAAACAAGGGGGAGAGAGTGGGAGGTGAAAGTAGGGAGGGGGCCAGATAGTGTAGGGCCTTGTGGGCCCTGGGGAAGACTTTGCTATGACTCTGAGTGAGATGGGAGTCAGGGGTGGACTCTGAGCAAAGGAAGGATAGAACCTAACTTAGGTGTGAACAGGTTTGCTCTGCCTGCTGTGTAGGCGTAGATTAATATTTGAGTTCTGTGAGGGCTTGGATGTCTTTGTTCCCTCCATCTCCTCAGCTTCTGGAACAGGGGTCTGCAAACCACAGCCCACGTGCCCCATTGTCCTCCCACCTCCTGTTTGTGTAAATAAAGTTTTATTGAGACGCAGTCGCACCCACTCACTTACATATTCCACTCATTTACATATTCCACTCATTTACATATTCCATTCATTTACATACAATCAGTGCTGCTCACCTGCTGCAGTGGTACCAGGGGGGTCATTGCAGCAGAGACCCTCCAGCCCTCCAAGCTGAAACTCTTTAGGGTCTGGCCCTTTACAGAGAAAGTTTGCTGACCCCTGGTTTACAATAAGGCTCGGCACATAGTAGGCACTCAGTCCAGATTTCTTGTTGCAGCACTGAGCCCTTCACTCATCCGTGTCCCACACGAGGCCGCCAGCTCGCTCTTGTCTCGCAGCCAGTCCCAGCTCTGAGTCACATGCAGGCAAACAACAGCCCAGTGACCAAAAATAAAATACTGGAACCATTCAAATCTCTGCGTCAGAGAAAGGGCTCAGGCAGGGTCACAGCGAGGACCCACCGTGAAACCTGACGGACGCTTGGTCCCTCTCTTGTTTCTCTATTAAAGACTCGGGCCCCCTTCGCCCCCACCAGGCGTGGAAGCTGCTCCTCCAACTTTTTCCTCACCCCAAGATCCCCCCAAACTCTCTTCCACGGGGCAGCCCCTCCTCCCCAGCCCTCTTGTTTTCTCCCCACTCAGCACCAATGTTTTATTTTTGTACATGATCTTGGCTCCCCGCTGACTTTTTTCCAAGCTCTGGAGACTTGACTGCCCGGGGTTCAAATCCTGGGTCTGATGCTTTCTAGCTGTGCCACTCAGGGCAGCGTTCCCTCGACGTCCTCCTCTGTAAAATGGGTCTGACCTTAGCACCTACCACGGACCGTTATCGGGAGGATTGTGGGACTTGAATGCATATAAAGGGCTTAGAACTGTACCAGGCACATAGTGAGCCCTCAGTAAACATCAGCGACTATTAAAGTGTCTAGCACAGGTGTCCAGTTCCTAGAACACCCTCAACAAGAGGAAGCTCGAGATCATCCTTCAGTGATGTCACCAATTTTTCCATAGATTGAGCCCAATTAGTGATGTCTCCAGTTTAGACTCTTGGTGGGAAGGCTGACATCACTAGTTGCCGGGCAGAATTGACCCTGGATGGGGTTGATGACATCACCTGTTACCAGGCAGAAGATGGTTACAATGTGGTTGCCAGATCCTTCTTTCCTGTTTGAATTTCTGTTGGGTGCCAGGCCACATTCCTCCCTCAGGGCCAGCCCGCAGGCACAGGGGATTTTGATCAGTCTGAGCCCCCATTTTCTGTCAGCCAAATGAGGGTAATGAAAGTATCCATCTCATAGGATTATTCAGAAAATCCAATGAGTTAATACATACAGAGGGCACAATGTCCAGCACACAGTCGACACTCAATAAACAGCACCTCCTGTTATCTTCAGGCTCCCACAGAGGACACTCAGGTCAGAGTCACAGGGCCCTCAGCTCTGTCTTGGTTTAAAAGTACAGACTCAGGGGGCTGGCCCCGTGGCCGAGTGGTTAAGTTCACGCGCTCCGCTGCAGGCGGTCCAGTGTTTCGTTGGTTCGAATCCTGGGCACGGACATGGCACTGCTCATCAAACCACGCTGAGGCAGCGTCCCACATGCCACAACTAGAAGGACCCACAACGAAGAATATACAGCTATGTACTGGGGAGCTTTGGGAGAAAAAGGAAAAAAATAAAATCTTTAAAAAAAAAAAAAAAGTACAGACTCAGGGGTCTGACCTACTGTAGTCTGAGCACAGATCTGCCAACAGGAGCAGCCAGGAGCTGCTGGGCGTATTGCTGGCCAGTCAAGTCGGGTAATAATGGTGCCAAGCTCACAGGGCTGGCATGAGGAGGCATTGAGATAATGACGGTCACATCCTCAGCCTGCAATCAGAACTGAGGCATGTGAGCTGTATTATCACCGTAGATGCCCTCGGAAGGTCCTCTCCTGCCCGGAGCTCAGTCTCCCTATCTGCAAAGAGGTGGGCAGTGGCCATGGCAGCCTCAAAGCCCCTTACCCACAAGGACTCTCCTTTGCCGTTGCTGAGCGAACGCGTTGGGAGTTGGGTGTTCACGTTTGTGTCGGTCCTCAGCCCAACGCCAGCTCTCTCCTCCCATCTCTGTTTCCCGTCTCTTACCTCTCAACCTTCCCCTTTCCCTTTTTCTGGCTTCTTTCCCTCGTTCTAGACTTTCTCTCCCTCTCTCTCTCTCTCCTGCATGCTATCAGAAGGCTGTTGGGAGGGCAATAAATAACAACAGTAATAATAGTCATTATTTGTTTATTTAGCATTTTCCTGATGTCAGGACGGCACTAAGCTCTTTGCGGGCATTACCTCATTTAATTCACACAGTACACGAACTTGTTACTATTGATTCAACACACACTTTTGAGTGCCTACTGTGTGCCAGGCCCTGAGGATCCAGCACTGAACAAAAGATAGGTTATTCCCATCATGGGACTTACATTCAAGTAGGGAGACACACAGTAAACAGATAAACAAATGAATGCACACTACTGGTGCTATGAAGAGGAACAAAGCAGGGTCATAGAAGAGGGAGTGATGAGGGGAACTGTTTTATATAGAATGGTCAGGAAGGGTTGCCTGGAGGAGGTGACATTGGAGCAGATCCAACGATGGCAGAGGGAGACTACCTCTTCCTCCCTGGGGGAAGAGCATTCCTGGTGGAGTGAACGTCAGATGCAATGCCCTGAGGCAGGACCACGCCTGGGGAGTGTTTGAGGAATTGAGAAACAGCCAGAAGGCCAGTGTGGCTGGAGCTGAATGAAGCGGAGATGGGTGGGAGACGAGATCAGAGAGGGCACGGAGGCCACATGGTGCAGGGCCTTGTGGGCCACGAGGACTTGCGCTTTTAGTCTGAGATGGAGCCACGAAAAATTCTGGGAAGAGCAGGAGCGTGGTCTGAATAGAATTTGACAGGCTCCCATTGGCAGTGGACTGTGTGTGTGTGTTGGGCGAGGACGAGGGTGGAGGCAGAGAGACCGTCATCCCCATTTTACAAATGCAGAAATAAATGGAACCTCAAAAAAGGCTGGCAACTGCCCACGCTCACACAGCTGTGGAGCAGCAGAGCCGCGTGGGCAGGCTGGGTAGGGCTTGATTCATGTGCAGCCCCCCAACTCCACCCCCACCCCCAGCCGCTGGAGCCTCAGAGTACACCTACAAAAGGGGGATATAGCTCCAAGAGCAATGGTGCAGGGCTCACCAGCAACAGGCTGGCTTCAGACGTGCACACCACGTTGGGGTCGCGTGCAGCCTTTGCTTTGTGACCTTGGGAGGTTGCCTGGCTCCCCTGAGCCTGTTTGCCCATCTGTAAATTGGGAAGCATTAACCAACGTTTGGGTGTAGCATGGTGGTTAAGAACACACATTCCGGAGTCCCATTTGAGGCAGGGCCCGAGTCCTTGCTCTGCCATTTGCCAGCTCTGGGACTTTCGGCAATTAACATCCTCTTCCTAAGCTTCGGTTTACCTCATCTGGAAGATGAAGATCTTAATAGCACCCATTCCAAGCGCGTATCGTAAGGATCGAATGAGATCATGCAGGTGAAGCGCTTAGCACAGCTCCTGGCATACACCAGGCACTCAATCAATGACCCTCGTTATTACGGACAGTGTCGCCCACACCTCCCCGGTGGGTGAGAGGCTGGGAGAGTGCCTGGTACGCGGTCGGCGTGCGACAAAAGTGAATTCTCTCTCCCTTCTCTCCTGCCCGCCGGCTCCCGGGGGACCCAGGCATTCCGGCCTCCAGCCGCCCCCCCACGCCGGTCCTCAACAAAGGCCCCCATTCATGCCTCGGGCACAAAGCGGCCCATTCACCGGAGTCCCTTGGGCCTCCCGCTCCCCGGCTGCCCCCCGCGCCTCGCCATTGGTCGCACCGGCTGCCCGTCAGGCCTGGGGTCCCGCCCACGGCCGCGCGGCCGGGCTCCGAGCCCCAGCGCGGTTCTTTTCCCACGGCTGGCACTCTCCGCCAACTTCTGATTGGCCCCGCCCGCCAGCCGCTCCTCTTGATTGGCGGGCACGTCCCCCCGGTGGGCGGGGCCGTGGCTTGCCGCAGCGGGCGCCGATTGGCCCCTGCGGCGCTCGTGTGGGCGGGGCGTTCCCGGCGGGCCCGCCCCTCGTTCTCCCCCAGGCCGAAGCCTCGGGACGGCCCTGGAAGCCGGTGAGCGCCGGGGGGCCTGGTGCCCGTGGGAGGCGGCGGAGCGGGACGGGGCCCGGGGCGGCTGGAGTCTGGGGCCGCGATCGAGGCCCCGGGGGTCCGGCGCGGGCGGCGGGGGAGGGGCGATGACTCGGACTCTCACCTTGGGCGCCGCCGGACGGCGGCGGGGGGGCGGGGCGGGGCGTCTACACTCGCTCAACTCGAGTTCCTACTGTGTGCGAGGCCGGGTCGGGGTCCTCACGGGCGGCCCCGGGTGTGTTCCGCAGAAAGGGAAACTGAGGCTCGCTATGGGACCTTGGACGCTTTAATACCTGAGTCATCGCCTTCGATCCCCGGCCCCTAGATGACAGTGTCTGTGTTCTCACGTGTCAAAATTGCGGATCAGAGACAGGGGTCAGGACTGGCAGAGGCGGAGGGGCGGGCAAAGACATAATGGAGCGCCCATGGTGTACTCGGGCGCTTTTATTTTTATAACTAAATAGTTTCCTTTAATTCTATTAACTGGAAGTGGGTTATAGGGTACCCATTATACAGGGAGAGAAAAACAGGCTGGAGAGAGGCGGTGACAGCAAGGGGACCGCGTTGAGAATAACACTTCGGAGACCAACTGTGTGCTGGGTCCCTTAAACTTACGCCTTGGTCCCCCAGGGAAGGCTGTGGGCCCGATGGCCTAGGTGGGGAAGCAAGTTCAAGAGAGTTACCAACTGGGAGGAGGAAACTGACATCTGTGAGGACCTGCTACTCATTGTCCCCAAGCCCCGTCGTTAGAATGACAGAAAACAGTCTGGGCTTGAATCCCAGCTCCCGCTCTTGCTGAGTCTGTGACCTTGAGCACGTTACTCTGCCTCTCCCTGCCTCAGTTTGCCCATCGGAGAAACGGAGGTGCTCAGTGACCCCATCTCATTGGTTGCTGAGATCAATCTATGAGTTAAAAGTCGGGGGCTGTTCTAAGAGCAGAAAACAGCCGGCACATAGTAGGTGTGCTTACCACTAATTAGTCCTCATTTCCCCATGAGGAGACTGAAGCTCACGAAGCCAGGATAACATTGCTTCATCTTCTTTAAGTACTCTGAGCATCCTCTGTGGATTGTGTTGTCCCATTTCCAGGGTTGGGGAAACTGAGGCCCAACCGGACTAAATGATGCAGTGAGGCATTGCTTGTTTAAGCACCGGGCTGGGCACTTTCGCCCACATCGTTGTATTTATTTCATTGGTTGCAGTTCACAGAGAGGAAGGGTGAGGCCCAGAAAGCTTGAGCGGGATTCGAACCCCGGAGTCCTCAGCCCTCTCCGCCGAGGGTCCTTGACTTTTGCCCGCCAGAAGGAGGAGGGGCCCCTGGCGCTGCTGCCGCCACCGCCGCCCACCTGGCAACAAACTCATCCCCGCCTCCCCCCATCCCCCTGTCGAGAGCCCTGCAGCTCCAGGACCCGCCCCCTTCCCAGGCCCGGCAGGTGCTGGGTGACATCAGAGCCCGGCTCCCTCCCGGTGACGCCACGTGGCCCCGCCCCCGCGCTGGACCGCGGAGGTGGCCGCACCTGAGAGCTCGGAAGCAACCGGGGATTCCCGTGCCCCCTCCCCATCTCCCCGCTTCCCGAACCGGCCGGCGCCCCCAGGTAGCCCCGAGGATCCGCGGGTTGAGGGGGCGGCGACAGGGCACTTGGGTCTCGGGGAGATAGAGGTTGGGCGCTCAGATTCCTGGGTCCGAGGAGGGGGGTTGGGGGCTCAGGAATCCCGGGTCTGAGTCAGGACGGCGCTGGGAGCCTCGACTTCTAGGTCTTGAGGGAGGAAGGCTCTGAGGCCGGGACTCTGGGTCTGGGAGCCCGGATTCCTGGGTCTGAGGGAGGAGGGGGCAGCTGGGGACATGGACTCCTGTGTCTTGGGGAAGAGGGGACTGGGAGCCTGGACTCCGGGGTCTGAGGGAGGAGGGGCTGGGGTCTGGACCCCTGGGTCTGAGGGAGGAGGGCTGGGGGCCTGGACTCCTGGGTCTGAGGGAGGAGGGGCTGGGGGCTGCACTCCTGGGTCTGAGGGAGGTGCGGTTGGGGGCCTGGACTTCTGGGTCTGAGGGAGG
>NC_060279.1:88696998-88728503 GCF_021613505.1 Equus quagga | reverse complement strand
GGCTGGGGCCTGGACCCCTGGGTCTGAGGGAGGAGGGGCTGGGGGCTGGACCCCTGGGTCTGAGGGAGGAGGGGCTGGGGCCTGGACTCCTGGGTCTGAGGGAGGAGGGGCTGGGGGCCTGGACTCCTGGGTCTGAGGGAGGAGGGGCTGGGGCCTGGAGGCCCGGGTCCGAGGGAGGAGGGGCTGGGGGCCCCCTCCCCACTCCTGGGTGCTAGGGAGGAGAGGCTGGGGCCCAGATTTCCTGATCTGGGGGCCCAGGGGACTCCTGGATCCCAGCTTTCCACTGAGGTCAAGGCTGGATGCCAGGGGCCCCAACCCCTGCCCCAAGGCCAGATTCCTGGCTCCTGTCCCTTTTCCAGCCCAGCAGCCTCCGCCCCTCCCAGGCAGGTGCTTTCACCTGCCCTGGTGACAGTAATGAGCCCTGGCAGAGGCCTTCCTGCTGGGGAGGGAGGGCGGGGCAGCCGCAGGGGCCCAGCCGTGTGCAGCCAGGCCCGCAGCCCCGCAGGCCCCACCCCATCAGCACTGTGGTCAGTCCTCCGAATCTGGATCTCCCAGGCATCCTCCCCTCCAGCCCGGCTGGAGTGAGGTGGGGGTGCGTGGACTCCTGGCTCTAGGGAGGGGACGCACAGGGCTGGGTGATTGCAAAAACTCCCAAGCTCTTCCTGGTCAAAGGCCATGGGCTGGAGAGGAAGTGGGTGGGGTGAGGGTGGGGGTAAAGTCCCCGGGACACAGCTTGGCTCTGGGTGGATCAGGGCCTCACGGGCGGCCTGGGGGCAGCCTGGGCAATCTGGGGCCTGGGAGGTGGAGAAACCCCGTTTGCTGGTGGGAGAACCCGCTGTTGGAGTGCAGGGGTCCAGGGTTGGAGGCTGGAGCATTGCTGGGGGGCCGGGACTGCTGGTGCTGGGGCACGTGACAAGTGGGTCTGCGGAGAGGTGGGACGTGTGGCCTGGGGCCGCGTTTCCGGGCGGGAGAGGCTGAGGGACAGACAAGAGCCTGGGGGGACCTGATCTGGGGATGCCTCGAGAGGAGCTGGGCATCTGGAGGGACTTCTCCAGGGGCGTGGTGGAGGTGGGGGGCCAGGAGGGCAGAGGTGGGCAGTGATGGGGTCGAGGCAGGGCCCCATCTGATGCATCTCTGCGTCCCCAGACTCACTCCGGGCAGAGCCTGGCACCTGAGCGGCCTCAGGGAAAGTTGAGTGGATGGAGGAGTGAATGAATGAATGAGGCCGGTCTCCCCATTATAGGGAGAAAGGGACCTATGTTGCCGGGTAGGAAGGCGCTATTAACTGAGAGATGAGATTCGAGTCTGTTCTGCAGGCGTCGAGGAAGCCAGAGGTGGGCAGGAAACCTGAGTGACAGAAGTCAGATTGACATCCTCCAAGACTCACATCTAAGAGATCAGGTCTCATCATGACCCAGTCTGGCCCCCCGTGTCCCAAGTCTTACCTCACCTACCCCTCTCTCCCCTTCCATCACTTGGCTCCAGCCACACTGGCCTCTCAATGTCACAGACATACAAGCACACACACTGGCCTGTCAATGTCACAGACATATAAGCACACTCTGCCCCAGGGCCTTTGCACTGGCTCTTCTCCCAGCCTGGAATGCGTTCTCTCCTCACATTCCCATGGCTCGCTCCCTTCATGTCCCTCAGGTCCTTATTCACATGCCACATCAGAGAGGCCTTCACTGGCCACCCCAATTAAGACTTCAACACTCCTCAACCCTCATACCCTCTGTTCCCTGGTTTCCTTTTCTCCTTGGCATTTATCACCAGTTAACAGACTATATAATTTACTTATGTATCTTTTTATCTGTCTCCTGGGATTAGAGCAGAGCTGTCTAATAGAAACAGAATGCAAGCCAAATGTGTAATTGAAGGTTTTCTAGGGGTGCACTAAAGATTTTTAAAAAGTAAAAAGGACCCTGTGACATTAATCTTAATGATATATTTTATTTAACCCAATAGATCCAAAATATTATCGTTGCCATAGGTCATCAAATATAAAAAATACGGAGGAACCTTTTATTGTCCTCACTCTTTGAGGTCTGGTGTGCATCTCATACTTAGAACCCCATTTCGGTTTGGATGCTCCCATTTCAGGGGCCCAGGAGCCACGTGGGGCTATTGCTATTTAAATTTAATTAAAATTGAAGACAATGGCCCGGGGTTTCCTGGTTCGGATCCCGGGTGCGGACGTGGCACCGCTTGGCAAAAGCCATGCTGTGGTAGGTGTCCCACCTATAAAGTAGAGGAAGATGGGCACGGATGTTAGCTCAGGGCCAGTCTTCCTCAGCAAAAAGAGGAGGATTGGTGGCCATAGTTAGCTCAGGGCTAATCTTCCTCAAAAAGTAAAAAAAAAAAAATTGAAGACAATGAAAATTTCAGTTCCTTGGTGGCACTTGCCACATTTCAAGGGCCCGGGAGCCACATGGGGTGGTTGGTGGCTCCTGCACTGGATAATGCGCAGGTCTAGAATGTAAAGCGAGGGTCTTTTGTCTTTTTTCTGGCGTGTTCTTTGCTGTGTGGCCAATGCCTTGAGCAGCGCCCGACGCACAGCCTGGCTCGTTAAGGAATTATTAAATGGATGGATGGATGGATGAAGGAGTGGGTGGAGAGGTCTGCGGACCCATTGGTGGAGAAAGGCCGTGGGGACCCCCTGGGGGGGGGTTCGGGTGGGATGGCGCCCCCCTGACCTCCTCCCTCCTCTCCCCCCTGCAGACCATGGCAGCAGTGACCGTGTCGGTGGCCGGGCGGAAGGCGCCCCCCCAGCCGGGCCCGGTGCCCGAGGCGGCGCAGCCTTACCTGTTCGCGCCCCGCGCGTCCAGCGTGGGGGGCCCTGGCGCGGCCCCGCAGGTGGAGTGGACGGCGCGCCGCCTGGTGTGGGTGCCCTCGGAGCTGCACGGGTTCGAGGCCGCGGCGCTGCGCGATGAGGGCGAGGAGGAGGCGGAGGTGGAGCTGGCGGAGAGCGGCCGGCGGCTGCGGCTGCCCCGGGACCAGATCCAGCGCATGAACCCCCCCAAGTTCAGCAAGGCCGAGGACATGGCCGAGCTCACGTGCCTCAACGAGGCCTCGGTGCTGCACAACCTCCGCGAGCGCTACTACTCCGGCCTCATCTACGTGAGTGGCCCCCGCTCCCGGGAGGGGTGGCCGGGGGTGGGGTGGCTGGGGGAGTCGGGGGTCAGCACCCCGCCTTGAGTTATCGCGAGGCTGCTGAGCATCTTGAGCCCACGTCGGGTGACTGTTCCTACACTTAGTTGCCAAATAGAAATGAGTGGATCATCAGGCGTGCCTGAGACCCCATTGGGGGTATCCTGTTCTATTATTTCCCTAAAGTGTAAAAAGTTCTGAATTCTCAGCTAGAACGCATCCAGAGGGTTTTGAGAAAGGGCTGTGCGTCTGTAATGATAATGAGAACCACTGACAGTGAAAAACTGCGTTCCAGGCGTGGTGCTAAATAACTCCCATCTATCAATTCATTTCTTCTCACCTTACTCCAAGTAGAGTCTATTAGCATCCCATTCTATCTAAAAGGAAACTGAGGCCCAGAGATTTAGGAGCAATAAAAACTAATATTAATTGGGGCTGGCCCGCTGGCATAGTGGTTATGTTTGCACACTCTGCTTCCTAGCCCTGGGGGTCACAGATTCAGATCCCCCCCCGGGGTGGACCTAGCACCATTCCTCAAGCCATGCTGTGGTGGCGTCCCACATAAAATAGAGGAAGATTGGCACAGATGTGAGCTCAGGGCCAATCTTCCTCACCAGAAAAAAAAAAACTAACATTAATTAAACATGTACTAGGCACTTTAAAATATATTGTCTCAATACATTTTCACAATTATAAAGCCTTTTGTCCCCGTTTCACAGATAGAGAAACTGAGGCACAGAAAGTTCAAGTTCCTTGACCAAGCTCACCCAGTTGGACAAGGCCCACCCGGGTAGTGTGGCTCCAGGCTCCACCCTTTTGCTGTGGTGCCTCTTAAGATTAAGATGGGATTGACGATGGTGAGGTTGACTATGGTCGTCTAATCTCTGTTAAGCATTTAATGTCTCTCATGTTATTTAATTTTTACAGCAAACAGATGACATAAGGCAGCAGTTCTTAACCCTGCCTTCCTGTTAGAATCACTCAGGGAATTTTTCAAAAATACCAAGACCTGAGCCGCACCCCAGCCCATTTAAATCAGGCTCTCTGGGTGTGTGACGTGGGCCTTGGTATTTTTAATAAGCTTCCCGGGTGGTTCTCATGGGCAGGCAAAGCGTTGTTAAGAGCCAACAGGATTAGAGAGATCGGCAAGGAATGTCGATACTAATAATGAAAAATAATAATAATGGTGGCTGGCAAATATTTATTAAGCACTTAGAATAGCCGGGGCCTGTTCTCACCACCTGATGCCCAGGAATGTTAAGTGACTTGGGTCCCACGTCACACAGGCGTGAAGGAGTCGTGCTGGGCTGTGAACCCGGGCGGCTGGCCGCAGAGTCACGCTCCAGACACCAGCTTAGAGGGCTGGGGTCTCACAGCCTTGTGGTCCCACAGGGAAAATCATAAAACACATAGGTAAAAGGAAAAATGCTGGTTTTATATTTTTTTTAAAAGACAAAACTTTAAGGAGGGTAATGAGAGAATCCTTAAATAAATGATGAGATCTAGCAAAAAATAAATTTGCCCCAATATCCACCCTGTTGAGGGTCACCAAGCACAAGATTAGGATATTTTTATGAATTCTGGCTCCTTTTTGGGAAGGAGGAGACCAAGGCTCTGAGAGGGCCAGTGGCTGGCTCAGGGACCCTCAGCTGGGGGTGGTGGATGTGGGATACGAGTCGAGGGCTGTCTGACCCTGGATGGGGTTGGCACCTTCTTTGGGCTGTGCTGGCCCCTCTGATTGGTCACTTGCCTTTGCAAGCCTTGAGAAAGAGGCCTCTGCCCAAGCCACTCCCCCGGATCTCACCAAAAGCAGAGAGATCAGAGGGACATCCAAAACGTTAAGCACCTTTTGCCTTTTTTTTTTTGCTGAGGAAGATTGGCCCTGAGCTAACATCTGTGCCAGTCTTCCTCTATTTTGTATATGGGATGCTGCCACAGTGTGGCTGATCAGTGGTGTAGGTCAATGCTTGGGATCTGAACCCGAGAACCTGGGCCGCCAAAGCGGAGCATGCCAAACTTAACCACTAGGCCACAGGGCCAGCCCCTGCCTTTTGCCTTTTAATAAACACTCTGAACTTTCACACCTTGTAAGGTATCTACTCTCATCCCCATCCTGCTGGTGGGGAAACTGAGCCTCAGAGGGGGCCAGGACTTGGACTAAGCCCCACAGTTGGAGCCAGCTCAGCCAGGATTTGAACCCAGGCCGTCTGACTCCAGACCCCACATCCCATCCCCGGCCCTGGAAAGATTATTGGGAAAGTTCAGGGGGAAAAAACAGTGAGGCCTTAGGGAAGGCCAGGGCCCAGGAGCCAGAGAATGGGGGCCTGAGAAACGGAAGTGAGACGGAAGATTCTGGAAGTCCAGACGGGAGGCGAATTGGACTTTCATCATGATCAGTAGCACTTGGCGAGTGCCTGCGTTCTCCGTCGGGCGCTGTTCTAGACTTCTCTCCGATGTGATCCTGTCGGCCTCTTGCTCCCCGTCAGGCTGTCAGGTGGGGAATCTCGCGGCCTCTTCCTGCGGCGTAGAGGGGAGAAGCCCCCGGCCCAGCAATAAACAGCTGGCATATTAGCGTGCACAGTGGCCCGGGGCCCCTGCTGAGCCCTGTGCTTGCAACACAGACTTGGGGCTGGTCCCCAGCAGCCCTGCGTGGAAGCCGTGTTCCTGTGCCCGTTTGATGAGAAAATAAGACCCAGAAAGCTTAAGACACTTGCTCGAGCCGCCCAGCTCGAAGACGTTGGAGGCGCGACTCCAGCTGCACCCTGCTTGTCTTCGGGCCTTTGCTTCATGAATGTTTGTTGACCGGCCAACTGGTGATGAGGAAGGCCGTGTTGCTGGTGGAAAGTGGTCGTCTGGGGCTTCGGAAACCCAGTTTCTGCCTCTTATAGGCTCTTCGGCCTTGGGTCGTGCAGGGTCTCGGTCCCCTCGCTGAGATGCTTGGGGCAGGAAGGGACCCATGGGGGCACTCAGGATCCCCTCTGCTCCTGGATGGTGGGCGTTCAAAGCCCCATTTTCCAGAGCTGGAAACTGAGGCTGGGAGAGGGCGAGTCCCTTGCAAGCTCGAAACCCAGGATGACGTGGCTTCGAAGTCTGGGGAGCTCTTAGGGCCCGGGTGGGGGCGGGTTACGAGAGTCTCGGGACCTTGGGATGCATTTACGGGCCCCGCCTTGGGCTGGCTGGGTTTTATTCATTATCTCCCTTAATCCCCGCGGCCTGGGTAACGAGGTGGGGAGTGTCGTTCCGGTTTCCCAAGGAGGAAACCGAGACTGTGGGGACAGTCGCCGGGCTGAGGAGAGGTGGAGGCGGGAGGTGGACCCGGTGGGACCCGAGGGCTGGGGCGGCCCCCCCAGTCCCTCCCTTGGGTTCCCCCAGCCGTGTCCCGGAGACTCGGGGTGTCCCTGACCCTCTCTGGGTGCACGAGCCTCTGCCCTTTGTCCCCGGGCCTTGGCAGCCGGCTCAGGTTGCCGTCCCGGGTGTCGCCCTGGTGACAGGTGTGGCAGGAGGAGGGGGCTGGCGTGGGGAGGGGGTTCCTCCGCCAGCAGCGGGGCCCGGGCGCCAGCAGCCATGAGGTACCTGCCCGGGGAATGTGGCCTGGCCGCCCCGCCCGCCCTCACAGAGCCTGGAGCTCCCGGGAGCGGCTGTCCCAGGAGGGGAGGGCGGGTACCCCGCAAACCGGTTGTTCTGCTCCGGGCCACCCACCCACCCACCCACCCGCCTGGCCGCCTTAAAAGGTTGGCCCCTGGGAGCCAGCGGCTGCGGCGGTGGCCACGCCCGGCTGTGCTGTCTGGGAGCTCAGCGCTCCAGCTCCTAGACAACAAGTAACCAGCTAACCAGCTAACCAGCTAAATAGCCGACTAGCTGGCTGAGAGCTAACTGGTTTACTAGTTAACTTCCTAAGCCCCTAAGCAGCTGACTCTCTGGCTAGTTGAGCTGGCTGATTCCGGCTGGCTTAGAGAGTTAGCTCTCTGGGTTGGTTTAACTAGTTGACCCGCCAGCTCTCTAGCTGTCTCACCGCCTTTCCGTGTCCTGAGCGCGTCTCGTCCACCTGCTGTGCCCCGTGAGCTGGCACAGGTCACAGTTTAGTTACAGGGGCCCGAAACCTGGCCCCGTGGAGTAGGGGTGGGGTGTGGACCAATTCGGGGAGTTTGTGAACTTGTATGCAAAAAAAAAAAAAAAAGTAACGTCTTGATGTCCACGCACCTGGAACCTGAAACGTGGCCTCTCCCGCCATCCAAGGGTCCCCTCAGTGACGGCAGGGGAGGCAGGACCCGCGAGTCTGTCATCGGTAGAAACACAGACATGTTCCTGTCACTGCCGATACTGCGAGCACCTTTCTGGGGATTTTCTGTGCGTGTTCAAACAAATACACAAAAATGTCTATTTCCAACCCTTCCACCACGACAGCCCTCTCCTGCTCTCTTTTCACCTGATGATGTTTAGGACGGGGTCCCGCGTCTGTGCCCTGAGACCCGAGTGGGCACCCATCGCAGGAACACGCCTCCAGGCCGTTTCCAGTCTTTGTCCATTATTTTGCTGGAACGCATAAGCTTGCACGTGGTCAGGGTGAACCCTCTCCTTGCAGCACCTTCGTGCAATTTGGAAAGATTTTTTGTCCCCACTGTCAGCCTTAAAATATCTGTAATAAACGATCAAATCTACATTGTCACGGTGTGAATGGCAACCCCTTTGATAGACGTCCTTGGGCAGTGTGCAACCTGCCCAGCCGGACATGGCAGTCCCGTGCTGCCCTCTGGGCCACAGGCGGGCAGCTCAGGCGCTCTCCCTTCTTGCCCGCTGCAGACGTACTCCGGCCTTTTCTGTGTGGTCATCAATCCATACAAGCAGCTCCCCATCTACACGGAGGCCATCGTGGAGATGTACCGGGGCAAGAAGCGGCACGAAGTGCCACCGCACGTGTACGCGGTGACCGAGGGGGCCTACAGAAGCATGCTCCAGGGTGAGTGTGGGGCTGGGGCTGCTGGGGGGGGGGGGGCGGCCTTCCAGGGGGGCCGGACTGGGGGCCAGGATTGATACCATGTCAAGGAGTTTGGACTCTGTGAGGCTTCTCTGGGGGGACAGGAGGGGACACGAATGGAGGGCGGGGTGGGCGGGACTCAGGCCTGTCAGACGGGCCCGTTTCTTTCTATCTCAATGTCCACCCTTCTCTCAAGTATCATTGGGAGCCAGTTGGTGCCAGGATTCTGCAGAAATTTCTCTACAGATAGTAATGCTGTTGACATGATCTCCATTGTCGGGGGGGGAATGGTAGCCCCTTAAAAGATGTGCAACATGGGGTTGCTGGGTATGGCTGGGCAGGTTGTACACTGCACAAGGATGTCCATCAAGAGGGCAGCCCTTCGCCCCATGACAAGGTCGATCGGTCCTAGCAAAATGACATAATTCACAGGTGATACATGTAATGCACTCAGTATATATTTATTCCATGTCATCTAGTTTAATAAATATTTTGTATATATTAAAATACATATTAAATATTTTAAAGTTTTTATCTTTCTATCCTATGATGTATAATAGTGTGCCGCAGTGTATTTATGTTGTACGTATTATACTTAGGTCATTTAACGGATGCTATATTTCTTTTTCTTTCTTTCTTTTTTTTTTTGGTGAGGAAGATTGGCCCAGAGCTAACATCTGTTGCCAATCTTCCTTTTTTTCCTCCCCAAAGCCCCAGGGCATAGTTGTGTATCCCAGTTGTGAGTCCGTCTAGTTCTTCTATGTGAGATGCCTCCTCAGCACGGCTTCATGAGCAGTGCTAGGTCTGTGCCCAGGATCCGAACTGGCGAACCCTGGGCAGCCAAAGTGGAGGGTGAGAACGTAACTGCTGGGCCCTGGGCCGACCCGTCAGCTGTGATTATCGACTCGTTGTTACGTCTCAGGAGTTACCGTACAATAATGTCAGGGGAGCGCCAGGCACTTTTCACGGATTAACACATTTAACCCTGCAGCAACCCCGTGAAGTGGGTGTGCCCATTATTCCTGGTTTCCAAATGGGGAAACTGAGGCACAGAGCAGTCCAGTTGCTGCCCACGGGTGGGTGGGTAGCGGAGGTGGGGTTGGAACCCAGGAACCCCGAGCACTGCTTCCCCGTAGGTCACACTGTGATCCCGTCCTCCTCCTGGGCCGGATGAGCAAGTTTTGATGTGGGCCTCCTGGGTTCTAACAGCCCGTGCCGACTCAGCCTCTTGCATGCTGTGTGGCCCTGGGAAAGCAGCTGTCCCTCTCTGAGCTTCCGTTTCCTCACCTGTCAAATGGAGACGATAAACCTCAGCTGAGCACGGTGTCATTCATTCAACAAACTTCACTTTGAGGTCCTACTATGTGCTACCTCGTGCTGTGTGTGTGAGATTCAAAGACACAAGCGAGATCCTGGACCCCAGGGCTCAGTCCTGGATACAAAGCAGCCCACAAAACCGAATTATACACTCGCTAGGATATGAAAACCTTTTGAACATTCTCTCTGAGTTCTGACTACAGCCCTGCAAGGTAGAGGCTGTTTCGAGCCTCATTTTTCAGATGGGGAAACTGAGGCACAGAGCACCTCAGAGACTGGCCCGAGGTCACACAGCAAGACCTTGAACCTACATCCATCTGGCTGCCAAACCAGGCTGCTAACTCTGACATCCTGTTGAATGTACCCTCTCTCTCCGACTTAAAACCACCCAGGGGCCCCTGCCCTGCTTTACCACCATCCATCCCTTTAATTATGGTCTCCAAACCCATCTTCCCTCTCCAGCTCCCTCCCCCGGCCTCCCTGGCCTCCTTTCTCCAACATCTCCAACTCCGTCCCACCGCAGGGCCTTTGCACTGGCTGTGCCTCTGCCTGGAACTCGTGCGTTAGGGCTGAACTGAAACGCCGCCTCTTCTGAGAAGCCCTCCTGGCCTTCCACTCCTCCCCTCAGTCCCTTCTTGTTACTTGACACCAGGGTTTCTCAATCCTGGCTCTGTGGACATTTGGAGCTGGATGAATCTTTGTCGTGGGGGCCATCCTGTGCATTGTGGGAGGTTGAGCAGCATCCCTGGGCTCTACCACTGGACGCTGGTAGGACCCCCGCCCTGATGGTGACTATCAACAATGTCTCTAGACGTTGCCAACTGTCAGATCATCTTCCGTTTTAGTTTGCGTGCTTTCTTTTTTTCTTTTCTTTCTTTTTTTTTTTGCTGAGGAAGACTGGCCCTGAGCGAACATGCGTGCCCATCTTCCTCTATTTTGTATTGGCTTGATGAGCGCTGTACAGGCCCACCCCCAGGATCCAAACCCGTGAACCTGGGCCGCGAAAGCGCAGTGCCGAACTTAACTGCCACACCACCGGACTGGCCCCGTGGTTTATAAGCTTTTTGTCCCTCAGACGCTCCATGAGGGCGGGGACCTTGCAGCGCCCACGGCCCTTGGCACCTGGCACTTAATAGTCGGTCAGTGTGCGTTTGTTGAAAGGTTGTGTCCGGCCCAGGGCGAGCGCGGGGGGAGGTGGCGGGGACCAAGCTGTGCTCTCTGCCCTCGAGTTGGGCACATGACCCACCAACGGGCCACCAGTCACCTCACTACCGCCTTGTGGCCTGTTTTATGTCTGAGGCTGAGCCCCTGGGGCCAGGATCTCGCTCTTGTGTCTTTGAGGGCACCCAGCCCCAGGGGGCACCCAGCGGGGGCTCACGTGGAAGTTGGTTGAATGAACTCCATTCTGTTTAGTTGGAGTTTATTGTCTCCATTTGACAGGTGAGGAAACGGAAGCTCAGAGAGGGACAGCTGCTTTCCCAGGGCCACACAGCAGGCATGAGGCTGAGTCCGAGTGGAGTATTGGAATCCGGGAGGGTCACACATCAAAACTCAAGCTTGGGGGCTGGCCCCGTGGCCGAGTGGTTGAGTTCACGTGCTCTGCTTCAGCAGCCTGGGATTCACCGGTTCGGACCCTGGGTGTGGACATGGCACTGCTCATCAAGCCATGCTGAGGCAGCGTCCCACATAGAACTAGAAGGACTTACAACCAGGATATACAGCTGTGTGCTGGGGCTTTGGGGAGAAAAAAAGAAAAAAGAGGAAGATTGGCAACAGATGTTAGCTCAGGGCCAATCTTCCTCACCAAAAATAAATAAAAGCATACCTTTAAAAAAAAAAAAGCAAGCTTTTCTTTACCTCTTGGGAATGACTTTGAAAAGTGGGCAGCCAGCGTAAGGGGTCAGGGTCCTGCTGGAGAGACCCTCCCAGGTGACACGTCCCCCTCTGTTCCCTACAGATCGAGAGGATCAGTCCATTCTCTGCACGTGAGTAATCCAGAGGGACTTCCTGGAGGAGGCGGAGGTCCCGGCTGGGCGTGGCTCTGCTTGGAATGGGTGGGGCTTACCTGGCACCCCTTTTGCTTCCCGTTGTCCCCCCACAGTGGGGAGTCTGGGGCCGGGAAGACAGAAAACACCAAGAAGGTCATCCAGTACCTGGCCCACGTGGCCTCGTCCCCCAAGGGCAGGAAGGAGCCAGGCGTTCCGGTAAGTGACCTGCCCCGGGACGTGCTGTGGATGCTGCCATCAGCAGTGTCCCCTCCAGCTCTGGCTCTGCTTCCCCCAAGAATCCCCTAGCCCCCAACCCCCCATGGAGGGCCACAGTTGGGGGCCTTCTCCTGGCTGCCCGTGCCGCCTGCGCACCTACTACACGCCTGACATAGCGCTGGGAGCAGAGGCAGGGCGGACGCAGAAACGCGAGGGCCAGTTCTTGGTCTTGTTGGCCCTGGGAACCCTGCCTGGCACATAGTGGGTGCTTCCATTCCTGAGCACCCACTATGTGCCGGGCCTGGTTTGGGTACCTGCGGTGCGCAGGTTTGCTTTCTAAGTGAGCGTTTATATAGGGCCAGGCCCTCGGCTCACATGCACCTGACACTCTAGCGAGGTTGGTGTTGTTTCCCGCCTTAAAGATGAGAAACTGAATGTGTGGCGGGGGGAGTGGGTAGTCAGAGGTCACACCCCCAGAAAGGGCTCGAGTGGGTTCAAACCTGCGCGATGTGGTCCCACCAGGCCACCCCGCTCCACCCGCCCGTTGCCCCGGCCCCTCGCATCTCCCCGTGCCCCGCCCCCACTGAGCCCGCCGGTTCACCTGTGTGTCTGTCCACGTTCCATGTGCTGTGTCCTGGTCCATGTCTCGTGTCCCGTGACTTCCTCAGGCCTCCGTCAGCTCCGTGTCTTATGTGAGTAGCTGGGAATCACCTCAAAGCATGCCGCCTGGGTCACCCCACCCCACGGTCTTCCTGGCAGACAGGGCCTGAGGCACCTACTATGTGCCTGCTGGGCCCCGCCCTGTCATTTAATGCCACCCTACTGTGTGCACACGGGGCCCCCACTGCTGTGTATGGCAGTCCTAATGCGTGCAACCAGGGCCCATGCTGCCATTTGGTGCAGTCCTACTGTGCGTGTGCAGCTGCACACTGCTGTTTCTGTCAGCCCTACTGTGTGCGTGCAGACTCTGTGGGCCCAGATACCAATAAGAAACAACCCAGAGACTGTTTATTGCTGATCTGCTCAGTGTGCGTAGATGGGGCGCACAGACACCAGGAATTCACGCAACCCGGAGACCCACACAGCCATTTGTTGCAGGCCTACTGGGTACACCCAGCTCAGGCTAGTCTCTGACGGTGTACGGGGAATTTAAAGAAATCGTGGGCGCCCTCGGGAGCCTGGCTAGAAAGGGGATTCCTGCTCACTGAGGACCCATGATGCGTTGGGCTCCTTGCTGGGCATTGAGGGATAAAAACGGATTCGCTGAATGAATGATGTGAGCAACTGAATTGCACGCTTTTGGGGCTCCTGGCTTGGTTGGGAAGAGAGGGTGTTCATTGACCGCCTCCTGTTAACGAGAAAGGCAGATCTCCATCCGCCTCTGCTCAGAGTAAAAGCCTTCTCATTCTTTCTGCTTCACAGGGTGCGATGAGGGGGGTGGTAGGAACCGGTCCCTCCGAGGACAATCTCTGGCACATAGTAGCCACTCACTTCACAGTTTTTCAATGAGTGGACAGCTTAGCTAGGAACATAAACAAACGTTTCGAGGTCTCCTATCTGCCAAGCCACACGCCCTTCTTTGCATACATTTGTTCACTTGACAAAGCCATTTGCTTAGCTGAGATTGTTTCATTGTAACATATGCAAGATGTAGTGTGACAGAAGACACATGGGCTGACATTTATTGAGCACCTACCATGTGCCTGGTTCGGCCGCCAGTGTGGCTGTAGGGAGGTTTGGAGTAAGATCCCTACTCGCGGATCAGCCTGGTTGAGGAAGGAAACCAGCATTTCTTAAGCACCTACTGTGTGCCGGGCAGTTTGAAGCACTTTACATAGAAAATATAGATTTTTTTCCTTAATTAAAATTCCACAAGTAATACATAAGTGTGTAGTCACTGTAACATCAACAAAAAAATCAGAAAAAGTGAAATTCTTCTTTCCTCCTTTCAGTCCCCCTTCCTTGGAATGGCTTACACTGTTGACAGTTTGGTGTGTATCCTTGCAGACTTTCTCCAAATGTTTACGAACATGTACATATACCTGTAGAAATGGGAGTCTCGTTTTGTGGTGTTTTTTTCTTGATTTATTTTTTATTAATGGGATCCCTTTGTGGGTATTGTTCTGCAACTCGTCTTTTTCGTTTTGTTTTGTTTGCACTCAACAATGTATCTTAGAGATGTTTCCTTGTTCCCTTCACAATAGACTGAAGGGCAAGACCCGGATGTGAATGTGGGGAAGAGGGCACACACGCAGACACACAAAGACTCCTCACACACAGACACTCAGTCAGCTGCAACACAGGCCCCTGAGCCAGGCCAGCCCCGCCCCGTCTCACTGATGTGCCGTCTCCCACCCCCAGGGTGAGCTGGAGCGGCAGCTTCTCCAGGCCAACCCCGTCCTGGAGGCCTTCGGCAACGCCAAGACGGTGAAGAACGACAACTCCTCCCGATTCGTGAGTGACAGCGACACGGGGCCGGGGGGGGGGGGGGGGGAGGGGGGGGGGGGGAAACGGGGGGGGCCGCGGGGGGGGGGGGGGGGGGGGGGGGGGGGCGTGGTGTGGAGGGGCTGAGGGAGGAGGGGCTGGGGCTGGACTCCTGGGTCTGAGGGAGGAGGGGCTGGGACCGGCGTCCTGAGGAAAGGAGTCCTAGGAGCCTGGCCCTTGGGTTCCCCAGGGAGCCCTCTGGGACCTTTTGCCTGGGGGGGTTCAGGCGGACGAGGAGAGTGGAGGGCAGGCCTGGTTCTGGGAGGGATGGGGGTGCTCTTCCCCCTCAGCTGAAACCCCCCCTCCCTCCAGGGCAAGTTCATCCGCATCAACTTCGACGTCGCTGGGTACATTGTGGGCGCCAACATCGAGACCTGTATCCTTTATGCCTTGGAGGGTCCTGAGGGGCAGCGAGGGGTGACGGGGAAGCAGGTGGCCATTGGCACCTCACTGCTTACGGGAAACAGGAGTCCACACACGCAGGGCGGCCTGGCTCCCTGCTGCTCAGACACTGGCTCAGCTTCCCTCTCTGCAGACGGGGAAGGATTGTGGAACCTTGGCCCGGTGGTTGGACCTAGGACGGTTGGAGGACAATGGGAGTCCAGTGCTCAGCTCGGCGCCCGCCGTGTCGTAAGCACTGGAGGTCGAGCTGCTGTTATTAGAAACGAATGACCGACGTAGATGAGCGATGTCCTCTCACTGTGAATGTCGCGGATTAACAATCATTCGTGTGATGTTAGTGCCATGGAGAGCGAGCCACGTCCCACTTCCGGGGGCGTCTGATAAACTCGCTGCCCTCTGCGATCTAGGGGAGGTTGGAAGCGGCGTGTGGGGAGGGTTTGGGTCCGAGGCCTTAGGGGACGAGGAACTGGGGTCCCACTGCTTCCTCGGGCGCACGACCTCTAGTCTCCTGGAGCCACCCGCTCCTGCTGCCCACAGTTCCTGCCGCCCGTTGCTCCCCCACATCGAGCTCCTGCTTCCACGGTTTTGAGACCTCACGGCTCTTCCCGCCCCATCCATCCTGCCTCCTCCAAACCCGAGCTTCCTGCAGCCTCTTTTCTTTTCTTTTTTTTTCCTGAAGAAGATTAGCCCTGAGCTAACATCTGCTGTCAAGCCTCCTCTTTTTGTTGAGGAAGACTGGTCCTGAGCTAACATCCATGCCCATCTTCCTCTACTTTACATGTGGGACGCCTACCACAGCATGGCTTGCCAAGCGGTGCCATGTCCATACCCAGGATCCGAACGGGTGAACCCCGGGCCACCGAAGTGGAATGTGCGAACTTAACTGCTGTGCCCCCGGGCCGGGCCCCTGCAGCCTCTTTTTATCTTTGCATCGTCTTCTCAGCCTGCTGGCCGTGCCGACTTTCTCCCGTCGGCACGGCAGCCGAGGCTGCCCCCCGACCTGGGCCAGCTCGCTGGCCCAGCTGTCTCTGCCTCAGGGCCTGTGACCAGCCTGTGGGCTGATGCTCATGGGGCAGGTGCCACCCCCGGGCCAATCAGCTGCGTCCGGAGATGCCTCCCTGCCTTGTCTCCCCTCCTCCCCTCTGTGACCCAGCCAGGCACGTGCTGTTCCTATCCCCTTGAACAGGAGGGGAAACCGAGGCTCGGGGCTGTCGCCACCCTGGGTGGCACAGGTCGTGTGCTTCCCCCAACCCACCCTGCCTGTGGGACCCTCTCCCTGGGTCCTCCCCATGTCACTCGAGCAGGTTGGTGACCCAGGACTTCCCGTCCTCGGACCTCGGTTTGTGGCCGATCTTGGCTGATCTGCGTGACGACTGTCATGCAAAATACGTACTTGGGGGCCGGCTCCACGGCCGACTGGTTAAGTTTGCACGCTCCACTTCAGCAGCCCAGGGTTTGGATCCTGGGTGCCAACGTGACACTGCTCATCAAGCCATGCTGTAGTGGCATCCCGCATGGAGGAAATAGAGGAATAGAATGACCTACAACTAGGATATACAGCCATGTGCTGGGGCTTTGGGGGTAAAAAAGAGGAAGATTGGCAACCAATGTTAGCTCAGGGCCAATCTTCCTCACCAAAAAAAAAAAAAAAACAAAGCCAAAATACGTGCCTGGTGGTCCATGAGGGTGGGGCGTGGAGGGGTAGACGAGTTGTCATGCGTTTTATTTGACTCTAAGGTGCCTTGCTGCTTTTCAGTGTGTAAACTCGCCACCGACTTTCCTCAAAGGGAGGGGCTGAGGGTGACAATGGAGGAGATGCCCTTACCTGTGGTTAACGACGCCCCAGGTGCCAATCCGGGTGTTTGACACGTAGTAACTCCTCTCCTCTGCCAGCAACTCACTGATGGGTGTTATTATCAGCCCATTGAACAGATGAGGAAACTGAGGCACAAGTGCTTAAGTGACATGCCCAGGGCCACTTGTCCAGTTAGTGTCAAGGCCGTGAACAACGCCACTGCCTCATGGGGCAGCAGGGGGCCGGCAGGGGTCCAGGGGGCCGGGTGGGGTCCCCTCCCTGCCCTGTAGCACCTTGACTCGCCTCCACCCAGACCTGCTGGAGAAGTCGCGGGCCATCCGCCAGGCCAAGGACGAGTGCAGCTTCCACATCTTCTACCAGCTGCTGGGAGGCGCCGGGGAACAGCTCAAGGGTCAGTGCTGTGCCGCTTGAGGGGAGTGGGTGGGCTTCTCTGGGCCCCTGCAAAGGAGGCCGTGGGAGGCACTAATCTTTACCCAGCACCTGCTTCATGTGAGGCTTCTGCTGGGTGGTAGAGTCTGTCGCCTCCTGGATCCCACTGTTCCTGATTCCCACCACCTCGTGACTCTTGCCAAACAGAGAATCCCGGTTTCCTGCATCCCGCTCACACCGGCTGTGCGGCCAGGCAGCTCCGCGCTCGCTTCTCTTCCAACTCCGGGGCTCCCACTTGCCCCGGGGGTGCTCGGCCTCCACTCCAGCTTTGCCTCGGCTCCCGCGGCCTCGGGGGTCCCGGTGGTCCTGGTCCCTGTGGCTTCTCGGCACCTGGCGCCTCGCAGCCCTGCTTCCCTCCATCTCCTGTGGCCCCCGGTTCCTGCCTGAGGTCCCTCCTGTCACCCGCTCCATGCGCCCCCTACCCTCTGTCCACGGACGGCCCTGCGGCTGCCTCTCGTTCCCTCTCCTTCTGCCTCCCGGCCCGCCTCCCCCAGACTCTCGCTCCTGGTGGCTTCCGAGCCCACGTGCCCTCTGCCGCTGGCCCCTGCTGTCCCCTGGCTTCTGCTCACTCGGGCCCCCATGACCCTGCTGCTTCTGCCCGCCCCGGGCCTCTCCGTGACTCGAGAATCTCGATGGAAGGAGGGGAGACGAGAGGCTTCGAGCGTGCTGAGCACCGAGTCCCTGCCCACCCGGCCCTTCCCACCAAACCCATGAGGAGACGATCCTCACGATTTGACAGAAGAAGAGACCGAGGGCCCCAGTGGCGAAGTGACTTGTCCTGGGGTGGCCGTCGACTAGGCCGTGACCTGAGTCTGGCCCCACGATAGCTCGCCCTTGACCTCGGCCTCCGCCCCTTGCCCCTGCAGCCGACCTCCTCCTGGAGCCGTGTTCCCACTACCGCTTCCTGACCAATGGGCCGTCCTCCTCCCCCGGCCAGGAGCGGGAGCTCTTCCAGGAGACGCTGGAGTCCCTGCGGGTCCTGGGATTCACCCACGAGGAAATCACCTGTGAGTGACCCCCGACCCCCCCCGGGAGGGGCAGTGGTGGGCACCGCCTGGGCGGGTGGGGGAACCGGTCCTTTGTTCCTCAGTTTATCTGCTCACGCATTTATTGAGCACTTACTGTGTGCGGGCGATGGAGCCATGGCAGGGGATGAGCCTGACAGACATCCCTGCCTTGGGGAGACTGGCTAAACAAGAACCGCGATCCGGATAAATCAGGAATTCTGTGGTCTATGAGGAGGCAATGAGTGCCGGGGAGGAAAAAAAAAAAACAAAAGAGGAAATGGAGGAGGGGGGTGGGGAGCAGCTTTAAAAAGGGGATCAGGAAGGGTCCCCTGAGATGGTGATGTTTGATGGAGGAGCTGAGGGAGTGAGCGCTGGTGCTATTGGGAAGAGTGTTCTAGGCAGGGGGAACAGCCTGTGCAAAGGCCCTGAGGCAGGAAACGTGTGGCATGTTGGAGGAATTGAAACTTCTTGACGGCGTTTGGTCTAGTGTGAGTGACCCAGGGGAGTGAGGAGATAGAGATGGAACTGCAGAGGCAGGCGGGGCCTCAAACGCCAGTCTCAGGGGCTGAGACTTTGTCCTGGGGGCACTGGGGAGCCCTGGGAGAGCTGGGAGCAGGGGAGGGGCATCTCTGGGCCACGCGGAGGATGGACTGGAGGCCGGGAGGAGGCTGAGGTGAGGGTGCGGGGAAGACCCTGCCCTTGACTCCGGGTCTGCCCTGCTTGGTTGGGGCTAGACGGCCGTGGGGTGCAATCCTCCCCGTGTTCTCGGCTTTGCGCCCCACCTTTTCCATCAAACAGCGTGTTCTGACAATGGCTCAGTTGCGGGAGTGTATTTCTGTGCTGGGGCTGCCGTAACTGAGCACCCCAGACCCACTGCCTTCAACGGCAGACTCGGATGGGCTCCCTGTTCTGGAGGCCACAAGTTGGGGCTCGAGGTGTTGGCGGGGTTGGTTCCTCCTGGGAGAGTCTGTTCCCCCCGCCCCCCGCCATAGCTGCAGGTGGTTTCCTGGCGATCTTTGGCGTTCCTTGGCTTGTAGGAGCATCGCCCCATCTCTGTTTTCATCTTCACATGGCGTGCTCCCCGTGGGTGCATCTCTGTGCAAATTCCTCCCCCCTCCCTTTTTTTTTTTTTTTTTTTTTGCTGAGGAAGATTGTCCCTGAGCTAACGTCTGTGCCGATGTTCCTCTATTTTATGTGGGATGCTGCCACAGCGTGGCTTGATGAGCAGTGCTAGGTCCACGCTCAGGATCTGAACCTGCAAACCCCAGGCTGCCAAAGCAGAGTGCACAAACTTAACCACTCGGCCACCGGTCTGGCCCCAAATTCCCCCTTTTTATAAGGACTCCCGTCATATTGCCTCAGAGCCACCCTACACCAGTATGACCCCATCCGAACTTAAATAATTACATCTGCAATGACCCGACACCCAAATGAGGTCGCATTCTGAGGGGTCCTGGGGGTTAGGACTTCAAGGGATCATTTTGGGCGGGTGGGGGGGGGCACGATTCGGCCCATGACAAGGACACGTCAGTGGACCCTCACCTTTTTGGTGGCTTCCTGACATTTCACGTTTTGCATGAATATGATTCTTTTTACCCGTTTTGCAGAGAAAAGACCTGGTTTGCAGGCTGGGCGGGCCGGGCTCCCCGGGTCCCTGGTGCTGAGGGCGCCCGGGAGCTCTCGATGGCTCCGGGGCTGAGTCGGGACGGCTGCGACCTGCTGCCCTCTTGGCTGCCACCTCGCCGGCCCGCTCGGTGCGTTGACACGGGGTCCCCAGCCTCCCCCCGCCGGGTCGGCCAACCTTGGTTGTGTAACTCGAGCCTCCGCTCTGCGCCCTGGGCAGCTGGCAGGCGTGCGGAGATGCCGGCCCCTCCGGTCCCGCCTGGCCTCCTGACACGGGTCACCTCGAGTGACCCTCCCGGCCCAGGCCGCCGTTCCGATGTCTGCCATTCCGAGAGGAAAATGTTGAAACAACGTCCGCGAGGAGTGACAGCATCGGAATGTGGCCGAAGGTCGCGAGCGGATGCAAACCTCCCAGCCCCCTCCCCGAGCCCTCATTTCCCCTGTTAAGCTTCTGGCGTCGCCTTCCAGAAATATTTGAGACATGTCAGAAATGACCCACATTATTTATTTTTTTTACAAAAAGAGGCATTCTCCGGGCCCCGGGCTGACAGTCAGCCGTCCTGGGGATAAAAATGTTAAGCTGTTTCTCTGCGGATTTAACGGTTGCTCCAGGGCCCCACCTCTCCGACCTTCCTCCCAGGAGCACCCCAGACGCAGCAGCTGACGGATGACGACCCCTCGCATGTCAGGCCCCACATTCTGGCCCGGGAGGGCACAGGGCTCACATTCCCAATTCATCACCGCCATGCTAGGGTGCGCTGTCCCCGACTTGTCCCAGAGGACGGTTTATTTTGGTAATCATTCTGTATAGGTGAACTTTGGTCTTTTTTGTGTCTGCGTAGGTTTCATTGTTTAGATGAACTATGTTTTAGTTTTGGTGAGGAGGATTGGCCCTGAGCTAACATCTGCTGCCAATCGTCCTCTTTTTGCTTGAGGAAGATTGTTGCTGAGTTAACACCTATACCAAACTTCCTTTATTTTATGTGGGATGTCACCACAGCATGGCTTGATGAGCGGTGCTAGGTCCGCACCCAGGATCCGAACCTACAAACCCCAGGCCTCTGAAACAGAGTGCACGAACTTAACCAGTAAGCCACCAGGCCGGCCCCTGAACTATGATCCTTGTAACCAATCCCTGTCCCTTGCAGACAGACCTTTAGGGTGACTGCGTCCCATTGCTATTGCAAACCCCCCCCCCCCCAAATGGTGCCATGGATATCCTTGTGAGTCAGTTTTGTGCTCCTGTGGGAACAGACTGCAGGGTCAATTCTTAGAAACGAAATGCTGGGTCTAAGCCGAGGGGCAGTGTTCGTTTTTATCCGGCTTTAACAAAAATTTAACAGCTCTATTGAGATAGAATTCACATACCACACTATTCACCTATTCAACGTGTCCCAGTCGGTGGCTTTAGCACATTCACAGACTCGCGCATCCATCTCCACAGTCCCTTTTAGGACGTTGGCAGTCACTCCAGAAGGTTGCTTGCTCCCCTTTGCCCGCCAGCCCCTGACCACCGCTTATCTGCTCCCTGTGTCTGGATTTGCCTGTCCCAGACCTTTCATATGGGTGGCCTCATGTGACAGGTCGCCCTTGGTGTCTGGCTGCTTCCACTCAGCATGATGCTTTCAAGGTTCGTGTGTGCGCTTCATTCCTTTTTCCTGCTCAATAATTTTGATTTTTCTCTCTCTGATGGAAAAGTTCAAACACCTATGCAAATAGAGAGCAGAGGGTAAGGAACCCCCAGGCACCTGCCGCCAGATCCAGCAATTTCTCCACGTGGCTTCTTGGCTTCCAGCTCTGACCACCCCCCACCCACTTTCTGAGCGTTTTTTTTAAATCCTGGAGAAGCCACGTGGCCGTCCGGCAGGTGGCGCTGCTTTCCCGCCCGCGCGCCGCGTCCCCGGAGCGTCTCCCCACGTGCCCGCCGAGCCCGCGTCCTCCGCTTTTTTGCTTTTGCTGCGGTGGGACGTGCATGGCGTCTCCTTATAGTTTTACCTCGTGTTTCACTTACAAGGAGGGGAGCCAGCCGGTCACCTTGTCACAGCCTCTCCTTTTGACGAAGGAGGAGACAGAGGCCCAGGGAGGTGGGGTGTCTGCCCCGGGATTCCCCCCAATGGACCAGGAGGTGGTGGAACCCGGGTCGGACTCCAGAGCCAGCCCGTGATCCATCCGTTCCCGGGGAGGCAGGTGGGCACCTCCGTGCATCCCGCCCCCCGGGAAGCCCTGGGCACAGAGCGCTGTGGGTCACTCGAGGCAGGGCCTCCGTCCCCCTCCCGCGCCGGTGTCATAAATGCCGCCCCCGGGGGTGGCGCGGGCGCAGGGACGCGCGCTCCCTCCCACGTGCGGCCTCGCCAGCCCCAGGCCTCCCCCCTGCAGGCCAGGGCCACGATCGGCTACCCGCGATCGGCCGGTCCGGAGTCACCGGCGAGAGCTCACTGCCGAGTCCTCGGGCGTCAGAGGCACCCGGGTGCTGGGCACCCACGCGGGTCCCTCAGCCAAGTGTAAAAGGCCACTTTAAAGGCCACCGGGGGAGCTCGAGCCTGGGCCGGGTCTGAGCTGACGTTAGGGAATGAATGATCGCTCCGTTTGGCAGCGGGGAGGTGCCATTGTGGGTCTCTAAGGAGACGTCCTTACTTATTTATCTTCGGGGAGGCGCCCCGGCTGCGCCTCCGGAACCTGCCAGCGTTTTCGGGGCTCTCAGCTGTCCCTGTCCTCTCGCCCCTGACTCCAGAGGGGCAGAAACAGAAGCCAGTGAGCCCAGCCATCCCACGGCCCAGCAGGGGAAACTGAGGCCCAGCAGGCCACCTGGCTTGCCCAAGGTCACACAGCAGACTCTTGCCATTCCATGATGAATTCCCCGTTAGTTAACTCTGTGCCATTTATTCAGTAATATATCTATTCATTCGACCCCTGCGAGCACTGGGCTCGACTAACAGTGACCACGATAGAACAAGCCCGTGCCCTCGGGGGCGCTGAGACCCAGGGAGCATCAAATCACGCAAAGAGATTGAAGCTGAAGCTGGGAAAGTTGACGGATGGAAGGTGCATGGAGCGGTGACTGTGTGTCGTGGGATCCCCCGCCGGCCTGGGAGGGTCAGCCCTGGAGGAGGCGGTGCTTGCCTGAGCCCCGATGGTGGGGCAGGAATGAACCAGGTGTAGCTGGTGCACAAACGGCATTCGGGCGGAGGGAACTGCCGGGGCAAAGGCCTGGCAAGAAAGAGTGTCACCTATGGAGGGACTGGAAGGAGGCTGCTGCGGCTGGTTGGACTAAGTGAGGGGACCCCGGGGCTGGAGGGGGTGGGAGGGTCGGAGGCAGGGTGCCGGAGATCCTGATAGGGGTTCCATTGAATCCCAGAAGTAGTGGGGGTTGTGGAAGGAATTCTTCCCTCGAAACTGGCAAGCTAAGTCTCATTCGTGAAAACGTTTATAGAGGATTTACTCTATGCGCGGTACTTGGTTAGGAGAGGAATAAGGAACAGAGATGTTTTCCACAAGGACCTACGATCTCAGTGGAGGGGGAGAGGAAAAATCAATGTTTCTTACACACCCCGGCGTGCCCAGCAAACTAGACCATATCAACTTAAAAGGCAAATTCGCCTATTTTATCTCAAAGTAAGTTTATTCAGGAACAGCCCAAAGAATTGCAATCCTGGGTGTCCGTGCTGTGGTAAACCACAGGCAAATCCAGAGAACAAAGGAAAGGAGCTGTTTTTATAGAGAAAAGGGGGAGGAAAGGAGCTGTTCTAAAGGAAACTCCGTTGGGGGAAAGTAACATTTCAGGGAGTCAACGGGGCTTCTCATTGGCTGAGCTGTGGCATTTCTCATTGGCTGAGCTATGGCATTTCTCATTGGCTGAGCTGTGGCATTTCTCATTGGCTGAGCTGTGGTATTTCTCATTGGCTGAGCTGTGGTGTTTCTCATTGGCTGGGCTACAGTGTTTCTCATTGGCTGAGCTGCAGTGTTTCTCATTGGCTGAGCTATGGCATTTCTCATTGGCTGAGCTGTGGCGTTTCTCATTGGCTGAGCTGCGGCATTTCTCATTGGCTGAGCTATGGCATTTCTCATTGGCTGAGCTGTGGCGTTTCTCATTGGCTGAGCTGTGGCATTTCTCATTGGCTGAGCTGTGGCGTTTCTCATTGGCTGAGCTGTGGCATTTCTCATTGGCTGAGCTGTGGCATTTCTCATTGGCTGAGCTATGGCATTTCTCATTGGCTGAGCTGCGGCATTTTTCATTGGCTGAGCTGCGGCATTTTTCATTGGCTGAGCTGTGGCATTTCTCATTGGCTGAGCTGCAGTGTTTCTCATTGGCTGGGCTGTTGCTGGTTGGGGAGAGAAATCTTCCTTTAGTAGTAAAGTAGTTTTACTTCCTATCGGAGATGCAGCTTCTGTCACTTCCTGTTTGGTGTAATTGACGATGTTTAGTTAAAGTTTCTTTTATTAATTTCCACAACCGAAACCTTTTTTTGTTTTTGAGACAGAATACATGTATCATAAAATTCACCATTGTAAAGTGTACAATTCAGTAGTTTGTAGTATATTCACAAGGTTGTACAACCATCACTGCAATCTCACTATCTACTTCCAGAAACCAAGTCTTTTTTTTTTCTTTGCTGAGGAAGACTGGGCCTGAGCTAACATCCGTGTCCATCTTCCTCTACTTTATACGTGGGACGCCTATGACAGCATGGCTTGCCAAGTGGTGCCATGTCCACACCCGGCATCCGAACCCGCGAACCCCAGGCTGCCAAAGCAGAACATGCGCACTTAACTGCTGTGCCACCGGGCCGGCCCGTGTCAATGCCTGTTTCCTGAGAACATTCTCTGATACAACCGCAGTACGGTGTGATCACCAGGAAATTAGCAGTGGCACAATTTGTACTGTTATCGAATCCACAGACCATATCATCCCAATAATGTCCTTGATCCCACAAAAAAATGTTTTTCACAGACTGTATGCCACTTTCCCCAATAATATCCTTTAGAGCAAAAAAACAACAACAACACTTTTTTACAGTTTCGCGCACACACGCGCATGTCCCCAGGCCAGGATCACACACTGCGTGGAGTCCTCGTGCTCTCCTCTCTGTCCGCAGCTGTTCCTCGGTCTGTCTTTATCCGCCGTGACCTAGACGTTTTTGAAGATTACAGATCAGCTGTTTTGTTTCGACGTGGGTGGGTTCCTGGCCCTCCGATTTGATTATGCATTTTTGGCAGGAGTGTCCCAGGAGCGTGGTCCCCGCCTCCACCTTGCACCACCCGCTTTTTTCTAAGTAAACTTGGTGTCAAAGTTGGCATAGACGCCAAAAAGCGAAAAGCGCGCACACAGCCGGAGCACCCTGCTCGGGGGGGTTTCCGCAACGGACGCCCTGTATGCCCGGCGCCTACAAACCCCGCGGGCCGGTTCCCATCACGAGACACCCGCCCCCCGCGTGTACCCAGGATTCTGGCGTCTGACAACTTGGACTTGTTCTGCCTGTTCTTGAGTTGATACAAATAGTCTCCTGCAGAATGTGCACTTTGGCATCTAGATTCTTCCACTGGAGGCTGTGATGGCGAAATTGGTTTGTGCTCAGTGAGTGGCCAGGAAGGGGAGCTTCTGAGGGGCCGGCTCCATGGTGTGTTCACTATGGGAAAACTCCTTGAGCTGGATGTCTATGATTTGTGTGCTTTCCTCTTCTTTCTTTCTTTTTTTTTTTTCCTGAGGAAGACTAGCCCTGAGCTAACATCTGCTGCCAATCCTCCTCTTTTTGCTGAGGAAGATTGGCCCTGAGCTAACATCCGTGCCCATCTTCCTCTACTTTCTATGTGGGACGCCCACTACAGCATGGCTTGACAAGCAGTGCCATGTCTGCAGCGGGGATCCGAACCAGAGAACCCTGGGCTGCTGAAGCAGGATGTGCACACTTAACCGCTGGGCCACTGGGCCGGCCCCTGTGCACTTTTCTGTGTGCAAACCATGCATACCTATTTGCATTTGAATTTTGTGCTAAAAGAGGAAGGAAAGGAGAAAGCGGTTAAGAATACAGATCCCAGAGTCGGGGACCGCCCGGGTTTGAATCTCGGCTGTGCCCCTTATGAGCTGGATGATCTTGGGCAAGTTCATTACTGGAAGGTGCCTCGGTTTCCCCACCTGTCCAATGCGGGTTTTACCCGGTTTCCCTTCTGTGAAATGCTTTTGCAGGATGTGCCTCATTGCGTGGTTTGGAAGGTTAAAGGAATTCGATTAGAAGTGTTTGTCACGGGACCCGGCACGGAGCACGCTGTGTCCATTTCAACTCGTAAATCGTAGAATCTGCTCTGGAATGCGCAGCCGACGAGGCCCCGAGGTGCCCGCGCTGACCCGGAGCATCGGCATGAGAGCGGCAGATACGCGCCAACCTGACGTAGGCGTGCTGTGTGGTCCACCCAAATGCTACGTGCGGCTGTGTGGTGGAGATGAGAGGGTTCTGAGACAACGACCAAATCTTGATGAAATTCTGAGCAAAACCAACCACAGTCTTCCCTCCGATTACACAGTGTGCCCTTCGGGAAAGTTCACTGTGTATTAAAACCAAACACGAAACACTTCTGTGTGTATGCATACGACAGCTGGGGTTCGTCTCAGATAATTACAGACCATCATTTCTCGGACGTGAATGTCCAGTGGGACGTTCAGAAGTCACAAAGGACATGGGCCATTTTTGTGGTACAGAAGGGGTGTCTGCATCCAGGTCCCCACCTGCCCAGTCGCTGTAACATCCAGAAACACCCCACACATTGAGGCGTGGCCCCCATCTTTATGCCAACCAAACCCTACAAATTCCTGAGACATACTCTAGAGGGCGGTATTGCCCGCTTACGACGAGATTTCTAGCTGTTATCTAGCCCCTCCTTATTCGCGGTTTCTGCATTCGCGAATTCGCTGACCCACTAAATTTATCCGTAGCCCCCAAACCAATCCGCCGGATGCTTTTGTGCTCTTTGCCGTCACTCCTACAGGGGTGAGAAACTTGATTTGCCCAGTGCATGGTTGCTGAGGTCCAATAGGCTCTGCCTTGTTGTTTTTAGCTCATACTGTAAATCAGTGTCCTTTTCGTGGTCCATTGAGTGCCACGTTTTCTGCGTTTTTGTGTTTTTGGTTGGAGATTTCACTATCTAAAATGCTCCCCCTAATGCCGTCTGGTATTTCTTAGTGCAGGAAGACTGTGATGCGCCTTATGGAGAAAACACGTGTTAGATGAGTTTGCTGTCTTTAAACACATACACACATAAAACAAGGTGACGTGTTGACCAGTTGATGAAAAAGTCGTGACCAGAGGCTCACAGCAACCAGACGCCGTATTTCCTCCTATTAACGTTCCTTCCCATTCGCTAATTCAGCGTTCGCGGCGACTGTATAGCGTGTTAACTACCGCGAATAACGAGAATCGACTGTACTTTCTCTTCGCTGCCATTTTTTACATAGATAGGGGTATACCAAATACGCCGTCCTGCCTCTCACATTTTTGAGTGGATATTTTAGAAATCTTTCCATATCACTAAAGACTCGTTCATTTCCCTAAGTCCTGTGAAATCTTCTATGCATCGCTTTCTAAAACGAACGACGTAAGCAGACGCTGAATGGTGACAGAGCAAACCGCGGATACGAAATACAGAATTCGTTTGTCCGCTCGTATGCTTTAAGTCCTGCCCCAGTGTCCCAGGTGGATTTTAGGCTGAGGGGTGGGGGTGGGGGTGTCATTTGACGTGGGGTTTTAGAGCTGCATTTCTAGGGGGCCTCGGGCTCCGGAGCCGCCCGTGACCTCTCTCTCTCTGCTGCCCCATAGCCATGCTGCGGATGGTGTCGGCCGTCCTCCAGTTCGGCAACATCGTCCTGAAGAGGGAACGGAACCACGATCAAGCGTCCATGCCGGACAACACAGGTACCACCCGCCCAGCCGCCTTCCCGGCCCCGCGAACGGAGCATCCTCCTCTCCAACGGGCCCGCCTCCCACCCACCCGGGCCCTCTGATTCCCTGCGCTTTGCTGCATCTTGCCCAAAATAACACCTTCTGCTCTTTTCCTGCCTGTAAAAAGCGTGATCTTTGCTGAAAATTTGAACACCACCCGCGTACCAAAGAGGAGACAGCAGGGCCCCCGTCAGCCCAGCCGTTAGAGACCCCGTCAGGCTGGGGCATGCCTCCTCCTGGCTTCTGCTCTCTGCATAAATATACTTTTTTTTTTTTTTGCTTTTCAAAGCAGAATTATAGTCAATATCTCTTTTTTTTTTTGTCAACGTGAAAATAGCTCTGCTTCTTTATTATTATGAAATAAGACAAACTGGATGGGGAAAAATCTGGCAAAACGGGAAACCAGAAAGACAGAGAAATTACCCGCAGTCACACCCCTGACGCGCTGTTGCCGCTCCCGTGTTGGGGATTTCTCTCTGGGCTTTGTTGCGAGGCTGTGTCAGCATGGAAATGATTGTCACGGGAATGGAACTGCACTTCACGTCCCGTTCCCCTCAAGATGGGCAAAACTTTCTGTCCTGATTGTGAAATCCCACCGGCTCATTTTCCAAACCCAGAAAATACGAAGGTGGCACGTCCCCCTCCCTGCGCTGGTCACAGCTCTGCCTGTGGCATCCGGGGCTGTCTTCACACCCAGCAGGTGTGCTGTGCACGCTCACTTATTCATTTGATTTGCCAAATCGGGGTCCGACCTTATAAACTGTTTTGAAATCTGCTTTTTACCCTTAATGCATGCATCTGGGGCAACTTTGCAAGGTTATTAACTAGAACTCTGCTGGGTTGACCCGTATGTCAGTGTAATTCATCTCCTTTGAAACCCTGTGTATTTTGTTTTCCAAATTTGCAAACGTTCATCGGAGAAGCAGGCCACAGACTTCACGAGCTGGCAAAGTACATGCCAAAGGCCGAGATCTTTATAAGTCGCCCTGTTACTGGCTGCATAGTACTCCATTGCACGTTGTGTGTTGTTTTTTCAAGTCACTTCTTTTAGTTCTTAAATACTTTCCGTATAACGCAAGGTCGCAATGGAAGAATTCGAAACTGTAATTGCACCAAAAAAAAAAAAATGAAAAGTAGAAATTGAAATCATACATAACCTCACCTCTCAGAAATAATCACTGTTGCCATTTTAGTGTGTTCCTTCTAGGGTTTTTTTCTTTTGCTTTTTTTCTGCTGGAGCGGAGCATCTGTAGTAACTATTTTCCCATCGTGGAACTGATAGAAGCTTGAAAACGTTTCTTAACTATCATTTTAATTCAGAGCAGAAAAAAGGAACACTCCTGCCCCCACAGCCCCCCCTCCATCTTCTGCAAAAACGTCCATATGAACATTTTGGCATCCGGGTGTTTTTCCATGCGATTTTCTTTCCCTACAAAAATAGGGAAGAGCCATGAATTTGTAAATATTTTTTGTGGGTTTTCCACCTCAACGAACTCTTACTCCAATAGCTTTTTCACCAACACTTTGTTAAGAAATTTTGAAACACACATTTTACTGCACTTGCTTTTTCGCTTATCTTTCCATCCATCGTCCATCCGTCTCATTTTCTGGTGCATTTCGAGGTCGCAGATGTCGGTGTGGTTCTCACGTACACACTTCAGCCTGGGTGTCATTTACTGGCGCCCAGTGTTTGTTTATAGTTCTGTCTTTGATTTGAAGTGAAAGGTACCAATCGTGAAGTGCATGCATCTGAGTGTATCATGTGATGAGTTTTAGTAATTTTTGGTGACGATGGAACTCATTCAAACGGGTGAACCTTGACTCTAACCACTCCCCAGCTGCTGGACACTCAGGTTGCTTCCTGTTTTCTTCCATCACAAACAAGGCTGTGATGAGCATCCTCATCATCCAGTCTTTGCTCACATTCGGGATTATTTTTGCCAACTTGGGGTCCCAGAAGGAGAATTGTTGGGCCAGAGACTGTACACAGTTTTTTTTGTTTGTTTTTTTTGAGGAAGATTGGCTCTGAGCTAACATCTGCTGCCAATCCTCCTCTTTTTTTTTTTTTTTTTTTTTGCTGAGGAAGATTGGCCCTGAGTTAGCATCTGTGCCCATCTTCCTCTGTTTTTTTATTTGTGGGACGCCACCACAGCATGGCTTGATGAGCAGTATGTAGGTCCAAACCCGGGATCCAAACTGGCAAACCTCGGGCCGCCAAAACGGAGCACACGAACTTAACCACTGTGCCACCGGCCGGCCCCTATACACACTTTTAGGACCTGTGACGCCTCTAGTGGGAAAGGCTGGGCTGGCTTCTGTTCCATCACCAGTTGGGGGGCGGCACCCTCCTCTCCACTCCGCAGCCACCGCCGCTCCCCACTGCTGACCGCATTTTGGTGCCTGTCGCCCGCAGCTGCGCAGAAGCTCTGCCGCCTCCTGGGACTGGGGGTGACGGATTTCTCCCGTGCCCTGCTCACCCCCCGCATCAAGGTCGGCCGCGACTACGTGCAGAAAGCGCAGACCAAGGAGCAGGTGGGCGTGGCTGGGGCGTGGCCAGGGGCGGCCAGGGGCGGGGCCAGGGCAGGCGTGATGGGGCCAGGGGCGGGGCCAGACCAGGCGGGGGCGTGGCTAGGGCAGGCAGGGGCGTGGCTGGGCTGTCAGGGGCAGGGCTGGGGGCGTGGCCAGGGCGAGGCTGGGGGCGGAGAGAGCCGGGTGCCAGGGCCCTGGGTCCTTAAGCAGCCGATGCTGTTTTTTTGTCATTCACTCGAGCAACTTTCGCTGAGTGTCTTCTCAGTCCCCAGCCCTGGTCCAGGGGCCAGGAGCAAAAGGCATAATGCAAACCGAGACCACACTCACAGCGAGCCCAGGCTGTGAAGGGCAGCAGATAATAAAAGAAGATAGATAAACAGCGATGCCATCTATGAAGGAGGAGGTTAGAGTGCTCAGAAAAGTCCTCTCTAAGGAGGTGACGTTTAAGTCGAGACCTAGATAGTTCAAGGCAGAGGGAACAGCATGTGCAAAGGCCCTGGGGCTGGAACAAGCTTGGTGAGTTGGGAATATTAAGGAGGTCAGTGAGGCTAGCCAGCTGGGGAGAGGGTGGTAAAAGCTGCAATCAGAGAGGTTGGAAGGGGACAGATCACTCAGGGTCTTAGTGGCCAGAGTAAGGAGGTGAATTTTATTCAGAGTGCAGCAGGAGGCTGGGGAGGGTTTAAGCCAGGGAGCGACTTGATTCAGTTTGTCTCTTATAAAGATCCCCTTGTCTGCTTCATGGAGAATTGAGTCCAAGGGGGCACGGCTGGAAGCAGGGGGACGTGAGGAGGCTGCTGTCATAGTCCAGGCAAGCCATGATGGCGGCTCGGACCAGGCTGGTGGTGGTGGGGGAGGCTGATAAGTGAACACAGCCCAGAGGTTTTCAGAATCCAGCGTTTGGGCAGAGGGCTCTGCCTGGCCCCAGGCTGGAAACTCAGGGTGCCAGGATGAAGAAGAGAGGGTGGGGGAGATGAAGACCAGAGATTGGGGGCGGGGTCTTGCTGACCCGGGTTCCACTCTCAGCTGAGGTACTGTTGTTAGGATCCGTTTTACAGATGAAGAAACTGAGGCACAGAGAGGTTTGTTTATATGCCTGAGGTCACACAGCCTCCAGCAGAGCCAGGATTCAAACCCAGGTTGTTGGGCTCCAGAATCCACCCTCTTCACGGTTATGCTGTTGAAATCGATTCGGGGCGGGGGGGAAGGATTAATGAACCAATGTGCCCCGAGTGAGCCCTTCACACAGTGCCCGGCACACAGTAGGGCTTCAGTGACTGTTGTTAACGTCATCATTCTTGATGAACCATGAGGAGGACCCGTCCACACCCGCGGTCTCCTTGCCGGACCCCGGGGACGGGCTTCGGCCGCTGATGTGCAGACCGGGCCCTCACTGTGCGCCCTGCCCGCAGGCGGACTTCGCGCTGGAGGCCCTGGCCAAGGCCACCTACGAGCGCCTCTTCCGCTGGCTGGTCCTGCGCCTCAACCGCGCCCTGGACCGCAGCCCCCGCCAGGGCGCCTCCTTCCTGGGCATCCTGGACATCGCCGGCTTCGAGATCTTCCAGGTCCGCGCGGCGGGCGGGCGCCATCCCTGGGTCCCTGTCCCCCTCTCTCTGGGTCCCCGTCCCCCTCTCTCTGGGTCCC
>NC_060279.1:88649967-88696598 GCF_021613505.1 Equus quagga | reverse complement strand
CTCTCTGGGTCTCTGTCCCCCTCTCTCTGGGTCTCTGTCCCCCTCTCTCTGGGTCTCTGTCCCCCTCTCTCTGGGTCTCTGTCCCCCTCTCTCTGGGTCTCTGTCCCCCTCTCTCTGGGTCTCTGTCCCCCTCTCCCTGGTCCCTGTCCCCCTCTCTCACGTGTCCGCTCCCCCCGCAGCTGAACTCCTTCGAGCAGCTCTGCATCAACTACACCAACGAGAAGCTGCAGCAGCTCTTCAACCACACCATGTTCATCCTGGAGCAGGAGGAGTACCAGCGCGAGGGCATCCCCTGGACCTTTGTCGACTTCGGCCTCGACCTGCAGCCCTGCATCGACCTCATCGAGCGGCCGGTGAGCCCGCTGCTCCCCCCGCCCCGCCTGCCACAGGCCCCGGGACCCTGATCAAGCTCCTCGCCCCACTGGCCGCGGGCCACACCTCAGTTAAATGGGGAAAATGACAAATCAAATTACTAATTACATCTGAAACTGTAATTCTCACCTTTGGTTGCGTCTCCAGGTGTCACTTACAAGAGCTAAAAAGTGGCAGCAACCTAGGTGTGCAATATTTGGGGATCTGACTGACTCTCCCCTCCTGTTCACGGTCAGGCCAACCCCCCTGGACTCCTGGCCCTGCTAGATGAGGAGTGCTGGTTCCCAAAGGCCACGGACAAGTCCTTTGTGGAGAAGGTGGCGCAGGAACAGGGTGGCCACCCCAAGTTCCAGCGGCCGAGGAACCTGCGGGACCAGGCCGACTTTAGCGTCCTGCACTATGCGGGCAAGGTAGGCAGCTGGTGCCAGCCTTGAGGCATGTGGGTGGGAGTGGGGACCACTTGGCTGTAGGTGTGGGGAGGGTACAGAGGGAAAGCAGGGGCCACCTGATGTCCACAGGGATGAGACACAGCCAGGGCAGAGGCTAGGAAAGCCCGAGGAAGAGTGCAGACTCTGATGAAGTCAGCAAAGGCTTCCTCAAGGAGGGGATATTTGCAGTAGGTTTTGAGGGATGGATAGGAGTTCACCAGGGGAAGAGTTAGGTGCATTTCACTCACTCACTTGGCAAACACGTGCCTTTGCCGTGCAGAGCAAGGCTGGGGACCCAAGTCAGACATGGTTTCTGTCCTCACAAAGTTCCTTATCTGAGAGGGAGACAAATAGACCATTAGGATGTAAGGCTGATAGGGGCTTTAACGGGGCAGCTCAGGGTGGCGTCGAAGTCCAGAGGAGGAATGCTGGGAAAGGTTCACAGCAGAGAGCAAAGCTTGATCTGAAACCAGGGGTCAGCAAACATTTTCTGTAAGGGGCCAGACAGTAAATAGTTACAGCTCGGTGGGCCAGACAGTGTCTGCCACAAATTCTACCCTCGTAGCGTGAAAGAAGCCACAGGTGACCCATAAACGAAGGCTGTATGCTAATAAAACTTTATTTACAAGAAGAGGGCTGGGTTTGGCCTGTGGGCTGGGGTTTGCCAACCCCTGGTCTACAAGACGAGCGGCAGGCAGCCAGCAAAGGACAGGTGCCTGGTGGGAATGGCTCTCCAGGTGGAGGGAACAGCATACACAAAGGTTGCGAGGCAGGAGACCCGTGCATTCTGTGTTTAGCACTCGGTTCGTTTCCCCGAGATTGTCCAGACTCTCGTGTCCCCAGCCCTGTGCTGGGCTAGGCGTCAGACGTGGGCTCTGGCCTCGGGGAGCCCCTGACTGTCGGGGGGAACACGTGTGGAGAATCATGGTGGTCAAGGTGGTGACTCTGGGGGAGCCTCAGAGCAAAGGCCTGAGTGCTCGGAAGGAACCAGCCGTGTGAAAATCCACGAGAGGGAGGTCCAGGTGGGGGGAATGGCCAGGGTGGAAACTCTGAGGTGGAAATGACCTTGTGTGTTTGAGGAACAGCAAACAGGCCACGTGACTGGAGTAGAAAGGCTCAGGAAGGAAGCAGTGGCGGATGAGGTCGTGGAAAGAGGTGGGCCCGGCAGCAAAGGGAGGGCGCCCTGGTGGTGGAGGGTGCAGTTCCGGATATGGACACAAGGTGGCACCAGCAGTCTCTCATCGGTGCTGAGCCCCAGAGCGGGGCGTCTCCGAGCTTCTGGGAGGCTCCTTGGGGGGTCTGCAAGTTCATCACCCCCCAATGCCTGACTTCATCCAGGTCGACTACAAGGCCAATGAGTGGCTGATGAAAAACATGGACCCCCTGAATGACAGCGTCGCAACCCTGCTGCACCAGAGCACAGACCGGCTAACCGCGGAGATCTGGAAAGACGGTGAGGACCAGCGTCCCCTGGCCCCCTCCTTGAGCTCTGTGCATCCCCTCTCCCAGCCCACGGTGTGAGCACTTTTGTTTCAGAGGCCGAGTTCTGAACTGAGTTTTCTGCTCAGATGCAGAATTAATGCAGGCAGGCCCAACACTCCATCATAGTGTTTCCACTTCCTGATTGATTGATCGGTTGGTGCCTCAGGCCAGCATCACACTCAGTGATAAAACATTTCCCCCTTTGGGGGCTGTCCTGGTGGCACAGCGGTTAAGTGTGCACGTTCCGCTTTGGCGGCCTGGGGTTCGCCAGTTCGGATCCCGGGTGCAGACATGGCACCACTTGTCAAGCCATGCTGTGGTAGCATCCCACGTATAAAGTAGAGGAAGATGGGCAGGGATGTTAGCTCAGGGCCAGTCTTCCTCAGCAAAAAGAGAAGGACTGGCAGCAGTTAGCTCAGGGCTCATCTTCCTCAGAATAAAAACCCAAAACATTCTCCCTTCATCAGAAACAAGACAAGGATGCCCACTGCCAGCACTGCTGTTAAAAACCGTTTTTGCGATACTAGCCTATGCAATCAGAGTGGAAAAAGAAATAAGTAAATGAATGTTGTAAAGGAATAGATGAACTTATTCTTTGTAGAGGGCATATGATCCCTAACACAATCAAGACCTTTGACTCGAAAAGAATGAATAACAACATGAGAACTCAGACTGGTGGCGGTTTACAAGTCACTCAGCTTCAGGCTCTGCTTTCTCTGCCGTCTCACTATGTTCCCCTCTGGGCCCCAGGGAAGAAGAAAGGAGCAACAGATCAAGATATAGTTTTGGAGATTTTTTTTTTGCTGCTGCAACAAGGCCCGTGTGAATCTGGCCGTCAAGTCTTTTCCGAGTGACCCTTCCAGGAGGCAGGGGCAGGGAAACCAAACGCCTGTGTGTGGCGGGATCCGGCACTTTTCCCGGCCGTGTCTGCCACCCCCCGACCTCACAGGAGGTTTTTTTATGCAGCTAGCAGATGAGTGTCTTGTTTTTTTTCCGATTCCAGGTTTCTGGAATCTGTCAGTTTGCCTTAATCTTTTATTGAAGTGCAGAGCATGGTTGCAGATGTGCTCGCCCCGTGCAATTAGATACGAGGACAAAATAAGCAAGATGAGTGGATCCCAACGTGAACTCGTCCAGCAAAAGGGCGTGGGGTGCCCCGACATCGTGAGCTGAGTATAGAAAGAGACATTTAGTGTTTGTGTCTCAGTTTACACAAGAGGGGTTGAGAGCAGTGTGGGGTGTTCAGCAACAGAACCAGATTCTGCCGTCAGGACTGTCTCCTGTGGACTGAAAATCCGCCCCTTCCACTTCTGTAAAATCTGTGCCCCATTCGTGGACCACGACGACCCACCTCCTGTGGGCCTGGCTCGCGAAGGGTTGCAGGAAAGAACTAGAAGCTGCAAAGCGTCTTGAATCCTAGACTGGAACCTGGCACAGCGTTACTTCTTCCGCAATTCTCCTGAACAAAGCAAGTCACGAGGCCGGCCCAGACTCAAGTTGCTACAGGTCACAGGGAAGGGTGGAGAATTGGGACCATTTTTGCATCAGTCTCTCCTACAGTCGCCCTGAGCCCAGAGTTGGGTGCCCAGCATCCTGGCAGCCCCAGAGAAAAGGCAAATGAGACACGCTCTCCTCAGAGAGGCAAATACAACAAGCTAGGTGGGAGCATCGAGCTTCCTGGCAGCCAGGGCAAAAAGGGATACCTAATAAAACAGATACAGACTCAACTTCTAGGGAGAGAGATTTTTTTTCCCTGGCACTAAATTCTCACAGAGGATATTCATCCTTTCAGTCAACAGTGATGCCCTCACTGGGTAGACTCCAAGGTGGACAGGACAGGGGCTGGCCCAGTGGGGTAGTGGTTAAGTTTGCATGCTCTGCTTTGGTGGCCTGGGGTTTGTGGGTTCAGATCCCGGGTGCGGACCTACACAGCACTCATCAAGTCATGCTGTGGCAGCGTCCCACATACAAAATAGAGGAAGATTGGCACAGATGTTAGCTCAGTGCCAATCTTCCTCACCAAAAAAAAAAAAAAAAAAAAAAAGATGGACAGGACCATCTCCCTGGTTTTAAAAGTTCACGGCCAACATTCAGGTCTTCTCTCCTGCTTTGCCCTGTGCTGTTAACTAACAACTCTCTCCTCTTTTTGTCTTCCTGCCACCTGCTCTCCCTCCTCTCTTCTCATGCTGCTCCCTTTGCATCCCCCCCACCTCTCTGCCACCCCGCATCTGTCCTCACCCCCAGAACACGGGGGCTTCCAGCAGTTCTCTCTCCTTGGCTCCTTCCCCCCGTCGCCCCCAGGATCTTCAGGGAGGCGCGGCTCTGCCATTTCTCCGGCAGGGGGTGGGTGCTGCTGTGCGTCAACGGGTGAGATTTGCCGGATGGAGAGGGCGGGCCTGTTGCACTGGGCACCTGGTTTTGAACGTCGGTCCCCTCTCCTCTCGTAAGGAGGTCTCTCCCTCCTCTTCTCCCTCCTTGTCGGCTCCCTCAGCGGTTTCCAGACCCTTTGTGGCAGCACAATGCTTTCTTCTAACTAAACCACATGTCATCATCTCTGTGCACATTTATGGATCCCTTACTGTGTGCCGGGCATGGTGCGAACCCCTTTTATGACTGTTAACACATAGGATCCTCCGAATAACCCAAGGAGGCAGATGTTAGTACTGTTATTACCCCCATTATACAAATGAGGACGTTGATGCACAGAGAGGTTAAGTCACCAGCCCAAGGTCACACAGCCAGGAAGTGGCAAAGCCAGGATTTGAACCCAGGACTTTTAACTCCCAGAGCCTCAGTTCTTACCTGTGCTGTAAGAACTTAATGAGTGATGATTCTTATTTTGATAATAACTGGGAGTAGGGTGGTAGGAGGAAGAGTTGAACCTGGGGAGGAAAAAGGAAAATGTCACAGCTGAGCCCCGACCATGCACCCAGTCCTGCCCAAAGTGCAGATTGTCTGCTGGACCCCTGAAGACCCTCCTGACTGGGGATTGTGGGGCCTCAGATTCTGCCCCAGCTGCGGGTCCCTGGCGTGATCCAGTAAGAGAATCTGAGACGAAGGAGCTAAGTGAGGCCATCGAATGACAGGAGAGAAAGCAGACGTACGCTCAGTCGGGCCTCTGGGACAAGGGTCGCTGTGGAGGTCGTTTGCCTTCTTTCGAAGATGGCCCCTAAAAGCCAGACTTGATTTCACTTTTAATGGGATGTGGTTTCGGGTTCCTAAGAATGCAGCTGTGCTGTGTTTGTACCATCCTGTCCCTCTCTGTGCCTCGGTTTCCTCATCTGTAAGATGGAACCGATTCCTATGGGCTCGTACGTGAGCTGCTCTGAGCGGAGGCTGGAAGGGAGTAAGTGCTATGTAAGCGTCCATTGTCATCACCGTTTGTTGATGAGGAAAACGGAAATCGTGTCCTTGAGCAGAAGAGGGGTCAGAGGATAGGGTTCAAGAGGACTCACCCCACTGGGTTCAGATCCTGGATCTGCGGTTTCTAAGCTGTGTGGCCTGTGGCACAGCCTTCCACCTCTCTGAACCTGAGTCTGCGCGTCAGTCCGGTGGGGCTGGTGGCACCTCCCTCACCTGGTTGTGTGAGGTGTTTCCTATGTAAAGAGCCTGGTCCTATCAATAACAAGACCCTTGACCTTTGGCCGGCCCAGTCCCCTCAAACTGACCCCTGACCTGCTTCTCTCTCCACCTCTGTTTCCTCCTCACAGTGGAGGGCATCGTGGGGCTGGAGCAGGTGAGCAGCCTTGGGGACGGGCCGCCGGGTGGCCGCCCCCGCCGGGGCATGTTCCGGACGGTGGGCCAGCTCTACAAGGAGTCCCTGAGCCGCCTCATGGCCACACTCAGCAACACCAACCCCAGCTTCGTCCGCTGTATCATCCCCAACCACGAGAAGAGGGTGAGTGACCCGGCCTGGTATGGGGGCGGCTCGGGCAGCAGGGAGAGACCTGGCCAGCGGACATGGCTGGGGCCACGCCTGTTCCCAGGCTCGCCTCTGACTGGCTGCATGACCTTGAGTGAGTTGCTTCCCTCCCAGACTCAGGGTTCTGTTGGGAAAATTCATTGGTTCGTGGGACTTAAATTTTGTTGAGCACCTACTATGTGCCAGAGGAAAAAGCACAGCCAACCCCTATTCTCAGGAAGCTCACAGTCCAATGCGGAGCACAGGCATTCAATTCACCACCAACGTCCAGCTGAGTTTGTAGGGCTGATACATGTCACATAAGGTTAGATCTGGTCAGTGAAGTCAGAGAAGGCTCCCTGGAGGAGGTGATGACTCAGCTCTGAAGAATAAGTGGTCTTCCAAACAGAGAACAGCTAGTGCAAAGGCCCAGTGGTAGGTAGGCCAGAGCATGGAAGGTACAAAGGATGGAAAGAAGACTGTTGGAGCCGAGAGTGTCATGTAGGTGTGGGGAGACCATGCCTGGCCTCCCGGGCCACCGAAAGCTTTTCTTGTTGGGAAAATCAGAGGATGGGCCCTGTAGAGATGAGTCAACATGAGTAGGAAATGAGACCACAAAATTAGGTGCCCACGGCTTACACTGTCCTCAGAAAGTAGCGGTGGTTCTTGGGTGGGTGGATGTGTGTGTGCATCTCCGTTTCCACATCTGCAGATACCGTATTTCACCAAATCTGAGACGTTGATTTCTCCCACGGTAGCATCGCTGACGTTGGGTGTGGCAGGAGGCTTTTTTTCCTGGGGGTGTCTACACTTACAGCGGGTTTTACAGTGGATGGGGGCTTAGACTGGGTGAAATACGGCGCACATAGACGCGGCCGTTTCCCCCAGGAGCCCTGGTTCTTTTGTGCAGAATGGGGCGTAGAGCCTGAGATCCGATGACCGATGTGCTCGGTGGCGTTAGCATGTCCCTCCCAGGGCTTCGCCGTCAACAGAGCTGCGTATACGCACGAACGGACATGCTTGCATACACGTGTGTGACTTTTGGGGGGAAAAAAGGCAATTAAAAAAGAAAAGGGAACCGAAGTCAGCTACCAAAAATAGCGATGGCTGGGCCGCCTCAGCCCGCCCGGCCCTCGCTCCCGGCTGCTCTTTGCTCCTTAGCACTTTTTATTTATTTACTTCCGACGTTTATTAGCCATCTCTTGACCTCATTTATTGTCAGTCTCCCCCACTGGACCGGGAACTCTGCTCCCCACCCCACCCCCACCCCCCGCCCCAGGGCAGGCATTTCCACCTGGCACATAGTAGGTGCTCAGTTAAAGCAGAGGTTGGACCGTGTGACGTTGCCTCGGCCGTCGTCCCCGGGGTGCCCCCTCCCCCCCGCCGTGTGGCCGCCGCCGACCCCGCGTCCCCATCCCCGCTCTCCGCAGGCCGGGAAGCTGGAGCCGAAGCTGGTGCTGGACCAGCTGCGCTGTAACGGCGTCCTCGAGGGCATCCGCATCTGCCGCCAGGGCTTCCCCAACCGCATCCTCTTCCAGGAGTTCCGGCAGCGGTGCGTGTGCGGGGGCGGGGGCGCGGGGCCACCAGACCTGCATCCCCATCGCCATCCCCATCCGCATCCCCATCCCCCCCCATCCGCATCCCCATCCCCCCACATCCGCCCCCCCCTCCTCCCCCCCCCCCCCCTCCCCATCCCCCTCCCTACCCCCATCCCCCCCGCTGCTACTTCTGATCCCGGGAACTCCGGGCAAATTCTGGCAAATTCTCAGCTTCCTCCTCTGGAATGTGGCACAAAGGCATAGAGCCCCGTGTTGCAATCCGCATCTTGCATTGATGGTGTCTTTCACAAGGCAGAATAGGCTAGAACAGAAAAGATCACGGTTTGAGAAACAACTAGTGTGGTGAACATCATAACCCAATTCACATCATAACCCAGATCGCGCCACTCACAGCTGCACACAGCAGCGCCGTCCGTGAGAAACAGCGCGGGAGCCCCAGGCACGACTGCAAACGATCTCGCAGCCGCCTTTTTTAATGTAGAAGGAAAACAGGCGAAGTTTAACGAACGTTACTGAGATATTTTGCTTAACCCTCCACAGGCAGGAGATAGGATCATTTTCACATGGAACCAATACAAAAAATTAATAGATATAGAGCGTTCTTTTTTGTCCTACCGAGTCTTCGAGATGTGGCCTGTGTCTACCCCGTGATGGTACATCTCAGTTCGCACCCTAAATTTCCAGCGGTCAGTGTGAAATGTGGTCCTCCCAAAACAAAGAAGTTGTGTTGAACAGAAAAATATTTGACTCTGCTCCCGGTTTTCTTTTATTCCTATTTTTATTATTTATTTATTTATTTTTTGAGGAAGATCAGCCCTGAGCTAACTGCTGCCAATCCTCCTCTTTTTGCTGAGGAAGACTGGCCCTGGCCTAACATCGGTGCCCATCTTCCTCTACTTTATATGTTGGACGCCTGCCACAGCATGGCGTGCCAAGCAGTGCCATGTCCACACCCGGGATCTGAACCTGTGAACCCCGGGCTGCCGAAGCGGAACCTGCAAACTTAACCGCCGCGCCGCCTGCCCGGCCTCTGCTTGCGGTTTTCGATTCCCATGTCACTTAGTTAAAATGAAACACAATGGGAAGTCCGGTGTCTCCATTGCCCAGGCCGCATTTCGAGGGCTCAGTAGCTCCCTGTGGCCGGCAGCCGCTGGACTGCACGGCACATGGCTGGAGTTTGCTGCTCAAAGTGTGGGCCCCGGACCAGCAGCACCCAGCAGCTTGTCAGAAACGCAGCGTCCAGGCCCCACCCCAGACTTATGGATGAGCATCTGCCTTTTAAGAAGATCCCTGGGGATGAGAAACTCTGATACACACACACCATTTTCTCAGTCACCAGGCATAAAATATGACATATATATTATGTGTCTATATGTCTCGTATATATAATATGCATTATTTTTTATGAAACGTCGAGGTCCCGGGTAGAGGGCACAGCAGGGAAGAGACTCTGAGGGCAGACACGTCTGTGTTTATTAAATGTATTTTTTTATTCTGAGTTGCACTCAGAATAAAAGAAATTTGAAAGAAACTGCTCTAAAGTGCTTAGTCCTGAAACATAACAAGTATTCAGAAACATCGGCCGCTATTTGGTGTTGCGCTCACGTTTCCCTTCTGAGACACACCTTTGATGGGCGGCTCAGTGAGATGGTGGTGATGTGAGAAAACGTTCACAGTCAGCACGTGGTAGGTGTCCACGGAGTGGCAACTTGTATTGTTGATGTTGCCCTGGGTGGTGGTATTCTCTTGGTTTTTGGGCCAGCCCAGTGGCATAGTGGTTAAGTTCATGTGCTCTGCTTTGGCAGCCTGGGGTTTGCGGGTTCAGATCTCAGGCATGGACCAAGCACCACTTGTCAAGCCATGCTGTGGCGGCATCCCACATAAAATAGAGGAAGATGGGCACGGATGTTAGCTCAGTGATAATCTTCCTCAAGCAAAAAGAGGAGGATTGGCAACAGATGTTAGCTCAGGGCCAATCTTCTTCGCCAAAAAAAAAAAAAAACCCCTCTAGGTCTTGTGGGTGGCACTCAGGAAATGCTCTAATGTTCGTTTTTTCTTACTGTTCTTATCATTCCCATCGTCATTGCTATTTGTCACTCTGAGCCCAGTGCCCGGCCATGGCAGGAGCTCAGCAACAGTTTGCTGTAACTCTCCACCCCCACCCTTCCCTTCCCACTGCAGATATGAGATCCTGACGCCCAATGCCATCCCCAAGGGCTTTATGGATGGGAAGCAGGCCTGTGAGAAGATGGTGAGTGTGGGGCAGAGCCCAGCAGTGCTCGGTGCAGGGGGTGGAGGGTGGGCTGGGACCTCCCCCCTCATCGCCTCTCCCCTACCCCTCACAGATCCAGGCCCTGGAACTGGACCCCAACCTCTACCGTGTGGGACAGAGCAAGATCTTCTTCCGGGCGGGGGTCCTGGCCCAGCTGGAAGAGGAGCGGGACCTGAAGGTCACAGACATCATTGTGTCCTTCCAGGCAGCTGCCCGGGGATACCTCGCTCGCAGGTGGGCCACCACACGGTCTCCTGGGGTCCTGTTAGCCAAGGCCGGGCCAAGGAGGGGTTGACCAGATGGCCCAGAGGCCGGAGCAAGGCGGAGGGGGGGTGTTGACCAGATGGCCCAGAGGCCGGAGCAAGGAGGGGTTAACCAGATGGCCCCAAAGGGCAGGGCAAGGAGGGGTTGACCAGATGGCCCCAGAGGCCGGAGCAAGGAGGGGTTGACCAGATGGCCCGGGAGACTGGAGGAAGGAGGGATTGATCAGAAGGTTCCAGATGTCAGGGCCTCCAAGATGATGAGAGGATTGAAAAACAATGAGATGGAGCCACTAGATGCCCAGGCTTCTTGGTTCTACAGTCCTGGAGCCCCTGTGGGCCAGGCCCTGTGCTGAGTGATGCTGGGGACACAGAGAAGAGCTGGACTCAGCCAGCCAGCGGGTGACCCACATTCCGGTTTGTCCAGGACTGGAGGGTTCCCAGGATGCATGATTTTCCGTGCTAACACAGAGAAAGCCCCGCGCCACCCGGGTCGACGTGGTTACCCACCTGGCCGATCCCTGGAGGGACTCCAGTCTGGACGGGGCGGTGCACCGGCGTGAAGCGTCACAGTTCCGGGGGGCGGGGGGGTGTGCTTTGATGGGGGTCATACAAGTTCAGCAGAGGCCTTGCTGCAGACCAGGACGCCCCCCCGGGTCACACTTGACAACCAGGAAGATGAAGGAGGACAGGAGGGGGGTTCGAGGCAGGAGCAACAGCTTGTGCAAAGGCCCGGTGATGTGCGAGCCTGGCACACTGCAGGAACGCAGGAAATTTGCAGGGCAGTCCCCCTCCCCCTTGGAACTGGTGCAGAGGAAGGATCAGAGGACAAAGGGCTCCCCAAACACCAGGCTGAGGGACAGAGGCCTTGTCCAGGGGCACTGGGGAGCTATGGCAGGGCTGGGAGCAGGGGAGGGGCAGGTGAACTCTGGGTGTAGACAGACCCCTCTGGAGGCATGTCAGGGATAGACTGGAGACTGGGAGGCCCAGGAGGAGGCTGGAGTGAGGGTCCAGGTGGGAGAAGATGAGCCCTGAACTGGGGCTGTGTGCACAGAGGGGAAGACAGGGCAGAGAGAGTCGAGGGCAGGGGGACCCCACGATCTATCAATAATAGAACGGTGCCTGCGCACAGTAGGCATTTCATGACGGTTGACTAATTGAAGGGAGCTTCGTTCGCTCTCTTGCTAAGGGGACAGGGTCTGGAGGGGCCCACATTTCCCTCTCCCACTCGCGCCCCCCCGCCCCCCGCAGGGCCTTCCAGAAGCGTCAGCAGCAGCAAAGTGCCCTGCGGGTCATGCAGCGGAACTGTGCAGCCTACCTCAAGCTGAGACACTGGCAGTGGTGGCGACTCTTCACCAAGGTGAGGGCGCCTGGGGGGGGCGGGCCGAGCAGCGAGGGGACGGGATCTGGCGGCCAGGTCTGCTGGGTCAGGTGACTTCCTTTGTTTGGGCCTCAGTTTTCTGCATCTGTAAAATGGGACCGATCAGCTCAGACTTTGTTAGGATTCTTTAGGTAGCAAGTGACCCAAAAAATCTGACTCAAACCAGCATGGGTAAAAGAGACACAGGACGGCTTCGGGTGTGCGTGGCGCCTGTCGCTCCAACCGGAATCACACAGTGTCACGAGCACCTCTCACTCCGGACTGTGGGCTGAGAACCCTGAGAAACGGTGTTACAGAATAGCCGTGTTCGCTCATTCGCTCACCCCGAAAACGCGGTGAAGCCGGGGCTGTCACCATCCCCATTCCATAGATGGGACACTAAGGTGCTTGCCCGAGCTCACGCAGCGGGTCAGTGGAGCACCTGGCCTCGAATGGAGCCCAGCTCAGAGTGGGAGCTCTTAGCTCCAGGGCCAAGGGGCTCCCCCGGTGGCAGCCGGCTGTTCCACATCCCCATCCCCCCTCCTCTGCAGGTGAAGCCACTGCTGCAGGTGACGCGGCAGGATGAGGTGCTGCAGGCGCGGGTGCAGGAGCTGCAGAAAGTGCAGGAGCTGCAGCAGCAGAGCGCCCGCGAGGTGGGCGAGCTCCAGGACCGCGTGACGCAGGTGAGGGGCGGGGCTTGGGGTGGAGCCAGAGTGTGAGAGGCTGGGCCGTGGGTGGGGCGGGGCTTGGGTGGAGCCAGGACATGAGGGGCAGGGCCATGGGCTGGGGTGGGGCTGTGGGTGGAGCCAGGGTTTGAGGGGCGGGGCCATGGGTAGGGCGGGGCTGTGGTTGGAGCCATGGTGAGGGGTGGGGACACGGTGGGGCAGGGCTGTGGGTGGAACTCAGGTGTTGGGGGGGCCATGGGTGGGGCAGGGCTGCAGAGCCAGGTTATGAGGGGTGGGGCCATGGGTGGAACCAGGTCATGAGAGGTGGGGCTGTGGGTGGAACCAGGACATGAGGGGCAGGGCCATGGGCTGGGGCGTGGCTTGGGTGGAGCCAGGGTGTGAGGGGCGGGGCCAGGGGGTAGGGCAGGGCTGTGGGTGGAGCCATGGTGAGGGGTGGGGACACGGTGGGGCAGGGCTGTGGGTGGAACCAAGGTGTTGGGGGGGCCATGGGTGGGGCAGGGCTGTAGGTGGAGCCAGGTTGTGAGGGGCGGGGCCATGGGTGGTGCCAGGTCATGAGAGGCGGGGCTGTGGGCGGGTCCAGGTTGTGAGGGGCGGGGCTCCTGGGCTGGAACTGTGTGGTGTGGTTGAGCCGCCACTGGCAGGGAGCAGGCAGGGTATTGGGGTAGGGACTGGTTCCTGTCGAGCCACCATCTTCAGGGAGTGGGCTCTAGGATGCGGGGCAGGGCTATGGTACGCAGACCGTGGGGTTTCCATTGTTTCCAATATTTTTGGTATCTTAAAATAATGCTGAAGCAAACCTCTCCTTGAGCAGTTTTCTGTTTGCTAATTTTCCGGAATCATTTCCTTTGGTTAAATTTCTAGCGTAGGAGTATTAAATGAAATGAGAGACGGTGGAAAGGGTTCTCTGGGGTTATTTGGAGGATGGACTGGAGAGAGAGAGAGCCTGGAGGCCGGGAGGCTGGGGAGGAGGCTGAGGAGAGAGTCCACTGAGAGAGGACGAGGCCTGAGCCTGCTGGGGCTGTGAGGACAGAGGAGGGGGCAGGGCAGACAGAGTCAGGGGCCGGGAGGGACGGGGCTGGGGCCTGATGGGCTGTGGGGAGATGAGGGGGAGGGTGGCACCTAGGGGTCTGACTCCATGTCTAAGGGGATGCAGGGTCATCCTGAGATGGGGACCTGAGGGAGGAATGGGTTGGGGGACTGTGTCTCCCACCCCGCCCCCCTGTCCCCCCGGGCCTCAAAGGGCAAAGCAAATCCTGGTACAGGAGGGACCTGGTGCTCCACCGAGGGCTGTCCTGGGAGCACCGCCTGCTGCCCGCTGACCTCCCACCCCGTCCCCAGCTGGAAGAGGAGCGCAACCGCTTGGCCGAGCAACTGCGAGCAGAGGCAGAGCTGTGTGCTGAGGCCGAAGAGACGCGGGGGCGGCTGGCAAGCCGAAAGCAGGAGCTGGAGCTGGTGGTGTCGGAGCTGGAGGCCCGCGTGGGCGAGGAGGAGGAGTGCAGCCGCCAGCTGCAAAGTGAGAAGAAGAGACTGCAGCAGCATATACAGGTCTGGACCCACCTCCCCCACCCCCCATTCTCGTACACCCCCGGCATGCCTGAGGCCACCTTCCCCCAACCGTTCTGTCTACCCCGCCCACCTTTGCTTCTGTACACCATGTCTCTTTTGGCCATGGATTTGTGAAAAACTCAGCTCAAAGTAGCTTAAGCAAAAAGAATATTTTTTTTGTTTCAAATAATGGGAGACTAGAATGGATAAGCTTCAGGCGTGGCTGGATCCAGGTGCTCAAGTGATATCCTCAGTACTCTGCCTCTGTCCATCTCCTGGCTTCATTTGCCTCTGTGCTGCTGCATTTGCAGGCAGGTTGCTCTTCCATGGTTCCCCTTCAAAATCCAGTACGTATTTTACACTTACAGCACATCTCCATTCAGATGCTAAATTTTCATTGGTGATACTTCATTGGCATTTATATTTCATAAGTTCTTCTGTTTAAAAAGTAGATTTATAGGGGATGGCCTGGTGGTGTGGTGGTTAAGTTCATGTTCTCCACTTCGGTGGCCCGGGGTTCACAGGTTCCAATCCTGGGCATGGACCTACACACTGCTCATCAAGCCATGCTGTGGCGGCATCCCACATAGAAGATAGAGGAAGATTGGCACAGGTTGTCTTCCTCAAGCAAAAACTGGAAGATTGGCAACAGATCTTAACTCAGGGCCAATCTTCCTCACCAAAAAAAGAAATCATATAAAAAGAAAAAGTAGATTTACATACACAAGTTGTTCCAAACATACTTAAAAGTTTTCCAGTGAATAATTGAGTATCTGGTTTTAAATTTAAAATAAGTAAAATTAAATTAAATTGAAAATTCCGTCCTCGGTCACACTGAGCACACTTCAAGAGCTCAGTAGTGTTTTAATCGCCTCCTCTTGCCTCCATCACTGAGGGAGGGTTCCTGCCCGACAGTTATGGAGATGGTCTAGCACTCCACACCCGACCCTTCACAGAAGAGCCAGATGGCAGTTTATCAGTCACAGATACCCACAGCCTGAGGGAAGCAGTCTCCCGCCACAGAGACGCACACGAGGGTTGCACTCAGGAATGGTGTGTTCAAGCTGCAGCTGTGGGAGGCAGGCTTCATAGTAACAAGAGGGTGAGGTGACCCCTTGGGTCCTGCAGGGAGACGTGATGGGTTTGTTTGGATAATTCCGAGGGCTGGCAGGCAGCTGGAGTCCACTACAGAGGGGTGAGCAGCCTGTTATCACTGTGCCTGGTCCCCCTGATAAGGGGGGTTATTGGTGAGGGGACTTTGTCTGTGGGAGCAGAGCGGGAAGGAGGACTTGTGGTTCCGACATTATATGTCCTCCCAATATTACCAGACATCAAGGCAGCACATAATGTTGAGTCTTTTTTCTTTTTTTTTGAGGAAGATTAGCCCTGAGCTAACATTTGTTGCCAATCCTCCTCTTTTTGCTGAGGAAGACTGGCCCTGAGCTGACATCCGTGCCCATCTTCCTCTACTTTATATGTGGGACGCCTACCACAGCATGGCTTGCCAAGCAGTGCCATGTCCACACCTGGGATCCAAACTGGGGAACCCCGGGCCGCCGAAGCGGAACATGCGCACTTAACTGCTGCACCACTGGGCTGGCCCCTGAATCTTTTTTTAAATCGAGGTAGAATTGGCGTATAACATGTTAGTTTCAGGTGTACAACATAATGGTTCACTATTTGTATACATTGCGACGCGGTCACAATAACTCTAGTTAAAGTCTAGTTAACATCTGTCCCCTTACACAGTTACAGAAAAATTATTTTCTTGTGATGAGAACTTTTTAAAAAAATTTTTTTTGGTTTTCAACACATTTTTTTTCCAAAGATTGGCCCTGAGCTAACATTTGTTGCCAATATTCTTTTTTTTCCTTCTTCCTCTCCCCAAATCCCCCCAGTACATAGTTGTATATTTTTCAGTTGTGGGTCCTTCTAGTTGTGGCATGTGGGACGCCGCCTCAGCGTGGCCTGATGAGCGGTGCCGTGTCTGCGCCCAGGATGTGAACCCTGGGCCGCCGAAGCAGAGCTCACGGACTTAACCACTCGGCCACAGGGCGGCCCCCTGATGAGAACTTTTGAGATCTACTCTGCGCAACTTTCAAGCACACAACACAGCGTTAACGACAGCCACCATGCTGTGTGTTACAGGCCCAGGACTTATTTATTTCATAACTGGAAGTTTATGCCATTTGAGCCCCTTTCTCCTGCCCCCTCTCCCGACCTCTGGCCTCCACCGATCTGTTCTCTGTATCTATGAGCTCAGGCTTTTTGTTTTTGTTTCTGCTTTTTAGATTCCACATATAAGTACAGTCACATGGGACTTGTCTTTCTCTGTCTGACTTGTGTCACTTAGCGCCATGCCCTCGAGGTCCATCCATGTTGTCATGTGATACTGAGTCTTAATTCCCCGTCTCACACCACAAGTTGCCACACGTGCCTGGTCACCGCCGTGGCAGACAGCGGCCATCTGGAGGATAGGTTTCTTCGTCATGTGGGTTGTTTATAATCTTCACACCTACCCAGGAATGTCATTTCCACAAGAACAAAGATCCTTCTCTGTCCTCGGTGCCCAGAACAGGGCCTGAGGCACGTTCACCATTCAGTAAATGCTTGTTGGGCTAGTGAAGGAGATGAGAAGCCCGGTCGGGGTGCTGTCCTTCCCGGCCTCGCCCTGAGCGTGGACCTGTCTGAGCCACGCGCCCTGGGGGGTCCGTGGACCACCCCCTGCATCCTTCCCACGGCAGCCCGGCCCCCAGCCCCCTGGTCCTCACCCCGCCCTCCTCTCTCCCAGGAGCTGGAGACCCACCTGGAGGCTGAGGAGGCGGCCAGGCAGAAGCTGGAGCTGGAGAGGGTGACGACCGAGGCAAAGCTGAAGAAGTTTGAGGAAGACCTGCTCCTCTTGGAAGATCAGAACGCCAAGCTGAGCAAGGTCGGTGGCCGGCGAGCCCCCAAGGGTGGGGCTAGTGGGGGGCTCCGCTGGGCACATGGGTCCCTCCCTGCGTCTGCGCCCAGGTCGCCCCACCTCTAGGGTCTTTGTCACCGTCATTGTGGCTGTTTGCCCCTTTAACCCTTTCTCTCTCCCTGCCTCTCGGTCACACCCACACGCAGCTGTTTTTATTGAGCAACTACTGCGTGTGGTTACCTCTCGCTGCATCATGACACCCCCAGCCGCGGGGCTGCAAACAGGCACCGTTGCACTGCATCCCATTGATCCGTGGGTTCCTTCTCCTCTCCCGGTGGCTCTCTCCAGTGGTCACCATGACGCGGTGGCGGGCTCTGGGTGTCTGTGCTCCTTCGTGTGGCCTCTCTCTCCCCCCACCGGAGAGCCTGGATTTCTTCCCCAGCAGCTCAGGACTCCGGGAAGAGGAAGCGGAAGCAGCCAGGCCTCTAAAAGCTTAAGCCTGGAAGCGACACCGCATCCCTTCCAGCTGAATTCTGTAGTTCAGGTGTCGGCAAACATTTTCCCTAAGAGGCCAGAGGGTGAACATCTGAGGCTGTGCGGGCCACGCCTTCTGTCACAACCACCCAGTTCCGCCTTTGTCTCCTGAAAGCAGCCACATACAGTTTGTCCTCGGATGGGCGTGGCTGTGTCTCAATAAAACTTTATTTGTCAGAACAAGCCGTGGGCCGGATTTGGCCCTCAGGCTGTGGTTTGCAGCCCCTGAGCTGAGAGCAGCCCCAGGCTCAGCCCCGATGCGAGGGTGGGGAGGAGACTCTGCCCCTGGGTGGGGACATGGTGGAGAATCTGCCGCCCTCTTTAACCTGCCACCGCCAGGACTGGGGTGGGCACAGGGGCGATGACACCGAACCAACTGGAAAACCATTTACGCCCTCACAGCCAGGTCCGGGAGAGGGATGAGTGACCACCGGAAATAAACGGAACCACGAATCGTGACTTAATTAGAAACTGTCAGGAAAGAGCAGGACACGATGGAGGGTTCCCTGACCTGTCCTGGGAGTGGTCAAAGAAGGGTTCCCCGAGGCAACGATGCCTGAGTTGAGAGTTCAAGGATGCACAGCTTCTGGAACATTCCTTCGGTTTCATAACTATCCCCTTCTACTCCATTCTGTTTCTTTCTTTTTAAGGGCAGTGCCGACCCACTGCATTGATTTCTAAAACCACTCACGGTTTGAAAACCACTGCTCCAGGCCCATGCTTCTCAAACTCCGATGTGCACGGGGCTCCTGTGGGGAGCTCGTTCAAATGCAGATTCTGCTTGGGCAGGTCTGGGGTGGAACCCGGGGTTCAGCATTTCCAGCAAGCTCCCTGTGGATGCTGAGGCTGCTGGTCCATGAGCCAGACTTCGAGTACAGTAGTGGCGAGAATGTTCTGTGCCGTGTCGTCTATAGTAGCAAATGATTAGAATCGACCTCAGTGGCCGTCACGGGGATGACGGTGGTGTCCTTTGGATGATAGGCGTCTACACCAACATTGACGGGCGTGAACTGGTCGGGGTGGGACGGGTCAGCAGGCCCTAGAGAATCGGGGAGGATGGAAGGCTTGGGAGCCGGAGGGTCAGGGGAGGATGGCGATGAGCAGAAACACGGAGGAAAATGACATCGAAGACAAGGGGCGAGTGGGGCTGCTCCTGACCACTGCCCCCCCCCACCTCCCACCACCCTCAGGAGCGGAAGCTTCTGGAAGACCGTCTGTCCGAGTTCTCATCCCAGGCTGCCGAGGAGGAGGAGAAGGTCAAGAGCCTCAATAAGCTTCGACTCAAATACGAGGCCACGATTGCGGACATGGAGGGTGAGCGCCTGCCCCCTGTGCATGCTCCGGCTGGGGTCAGGGTGTGGGGGGTGGTGACCTCAGGCGACCCCGTGCGCTCTGGGGCCTCAGTGGTCATATTTGCTAAATGGGGGCAGGAAAGAAGGCTTGGGACAAGTTGTTTCTGTCTCTCTCAATGCTATTGTCTCGCTCCCTCTCTGACTGTCCCGCTATCTGGTTCAGACACTGTCTTGTCTCTGTGTCCCTCGCGGTTGACTCAGAATCAGAAACAGAAGGGAAAGAGCCCAGAGGAGGCCGGGGTGGGGGGGGTGGGGGTGTTGGCGGGGAGAGCAGCGAGGAGAGGACGGGCCGAGAGAGTCAGCGGGCAGAGGCAGGGGTGTCCTTGGGGGTGAGGGGAAGGGGACAGCCACTGGGGATCTGGCCCACCATCTGGGGGGCAGGGGGGCGTCCCCGAGATGGGTAAGCTGGGAAGAGGAGGAGGTGTGGAGGGAGGCGCTGAGCTCAGCCTTACACCCCGCGAGTCCTGGGGGCCGTGGGAGCTGCCGGGCGCGTGGGTCCGGAACCTTCCACGCACGGCCCCCCCTTCCGTCCTCAGACCGCCTCCGGAAGGAGGAGAAGGGCCGCCAGGAGATGGAGAAGCTGAAGCGGCGGCTGGACGTGGAGAGCTCGGAGCTGCAGGAGCAGATGGGGGAGCAGCAGCAGCGGGCGGAGGAGCTGCGGGCGCAGCTGGGCCGCAAGGAGGAGGAGCTGCAGGCGGCGCTGGCCAGGTGCGCGCGCAGCCCTCGGGCGCCGCATCCACACCCGCCTGGGGGCGCAGCCCGGTGGAGCGCCCCCCCCCCCCCCCCCCCCCCCCGCCAGCCGTGCACACCCGCCCCGAGCCCGTTCTGTAAAGTGGACATAGCGAGTTCCAAGCCCATCTGGTCATGGGAACCGGGAACAAAGGCCCCAGTCTGTTCCTCCCCAAACGGAACAGCCCGGAATCAGCTGTGATTTGAAAGGTGGTCTGGAGGCCGGCCCGGTGGTGCAGCGGTTAAGTGCGCACGCTGTGCTTGGGCGGCCCGGGGCTCGTGGGTTCTGATCCCGGGTGAGGACATGGCACCGCTTGGCAAGCCATGCTGTGGCAGGCGTCCCACATATAAAGTAGAGTAAGATGGGCACGATGTTAGCTCAGGGCCAGTCTTCCTCAGCAAAAAGAGGAGGATTGGCGGTGGATGTTAGCTCAGGGCTAATCTATCTCAGCAAAAGAAAAAGAACATGCCCCCTCAAGTCTGACTTCTGGGTTTGAATCCCGGCTCCTCCCGGTTCCGACCACGTGACCCCACCCGGATGATCTCCCCTGTGTAGCCTTAGTTTCTTCATCTGTGAAATGGGGCTGATTACAGCAGCCCCTCCTCGGGTTCGTGTGGGGATTGAATGAGAGAAAATGCTCCTAAAACACTTCGCACATGCTCAGCCCTCGGGCAAGTCTGGATGCGTGTGTTGCTGCTCTTCGTTAGGGCTGTCGTTCCTTGTTTTTCTCTTTTTTTTTTTGGTATGGAGGCGAAATTCACAGAACCAAATTGGCCTTTAAAGTGTACAATTCAGCAGCAATTGGCACGTCCGCAGTGTTGTGCACCCACTGCCTCTATCTCGTTCCAGAACATTTTCATCACCTCCCAGGAAACCCACGCCCATTAAACAGTCGCTCTGCGTCCCCCGCCCCCCCGCCCCAGCCCCTGGCGTCACCCATCTGCTGTCTGTCCGCATGGGATTCGCTTGTTGTTGATATTTCCTCGAAGTGGAATCATGCAACATGTAGTCTTTTGCTCTCTCTCTCTTTCTGTTTTTGTTTTTAAAGATTGGCACCTGAGCTAACAACTGTTGCCAACCTTCTTTTTTTTTTTTTCTGCTTTATCTTCCCCCCCGCCACATAGTTGTATATCTTAGTTGTAGGTTCTTCTAGTTGTGGGATTCTTTTGCCCTCTTATGATTATTTTTATTGCCATCCTCATGGCGATCCTGCGACGTGGGGCGTTTGTGTCCCCTCACAGACTAGCTGCCTCTAGTTAGGAAAGGTTGTCACCTGCCAGGGCAGGTGGCTGAGCAGGGGCTCCCTGAGCCATTTAACTCCCAGTCCACACTGCCCTCAATTCAGCTTCTGGGTTTTTTTTTTTTTTTTTTTTTGCTGAGGAAGATTGGCCCTAAGTGAACATCAGTTGCCGATATTTCTCTTTTTTTTTTCTCCCCAAAGCCCCTCAGTGCATAGCTGTATATCCTAGTTGTAGGTCATTCTAGTTCTTCTATGTGGGATGCTGCCACAGCATGGCTTGATGAGCCGTGTGTAGGTCCACACCCAGGATCCGAACTAGTGAAATCTGGGCTGCTGAAGTGGAGCACGGCCCCCAGCTTCTCTTTGCAGGAGGCCATGTCGGGTCAGGGCAATGAGGAGGGACTGTGGGGCCAGGTCACTGGCCGAGTGACCAGGGCAAGTGCTTTCCCACTCTGAGCCTCACTTTCCTCATTGGGTGTGAGCTTTCAATGAGATGATAAGTAAAGGACTCGCATGTGGCGGGAGCTTAGTAAGTGTGGCTGTGGCCACTGTCGGTGTCATTCCCATTTCACAGCTAAGAAAGCTGAGGTGCTGGCTCCGGAGCCATGTGCCCAAGGGCGGAGCTGGGATTTGAACCCAGCCCTGGCCACCCCCATAGTCCTCCTCGGGCCTCTCCGCCTCCAGAAATCATCCCTCCCCCGCCTGCCTGCCCCCCTACCAACTGCGTGGTCCTCGTCCACCCCCAGGGCGGAGGAGGAGGGCGGGGCCCGGGCTCAGCTGCTCAAGTCGCTGCGGGAGGCGCAGGCCGGGCTGGCCGAGGCCCAGGAGGACCTGGAGGCGGAGCGCGCGGCCCGGGCCAAGGCGGAGAAGCAGCGCCGGGACCTGGGCGAGGAGCTGGAGGCGCTGCGGGGCGAGCTCGAGGACACGCTGGACTCCACCAACGCGCAGCAGGAGCTCCGGTGAGGCCCGGCCGCCTGGCGGCTGGACACGTGCAGGGCGGGGTCCGGGGAGAGAGAAGGACTAGGGGTCGGGGTGGGGGGTGCCGGCTCGCCATCGACACAAGGGTTTTGTGAGTCGTTCAACAGTTGTTTGTGGAGCACCAGCTCTGGGCCCCGCTTGGGCCAAGCTGGGGACAGAGGTGAGTCAGACCCAGGCACTGCTCTGAGGAACTCCTGGTGTGTGGGGGGAAGCAGATTCGAGCAAAGGTAGACCCAATCTGGGACAAAGCATGCTTTAATGGAGTAGCAGAGGGCATCGTGGATGATAAGAGCAGGCCCCTATGCCACATCTAAGGGAGGGAGTCCAGGAAGACGTCCTTGAGAAGGGGCTTTCTGAATAGGGTTTTGAGGGATGCATAGGAGCTCACCCTTAAAGCCACCCTTCTCCCACAGCATCACCACCCACATCCCTTGGGGATCGCAGAGTGAGGTCCCCATCCTTGGTGGGAAACAATAAATGGAGGCACAACTGGCTGTTGAGGGGATGCTCCCCCAAAGTCCCTGCCTTCCTCTATTCTGAAATTCTGCTCCCCATCTTCCTCCTTCAATGAAAGGTCCAAGAGGGAGCAGGAGGTGACAGAGCTGAAGAAGGCTCTGGAAGAGGAGACGCGTGTTCACGAGGTGGCGGTACAGGAGCTGAGGCAGCGCCACGGCCAGGCGCTAGGAGAACTGGCGGAGCAGCTGGAGCAGGCCCGGAGGGTGAGTTGGGCTGGAGGGGAGGGCAGGATGCTGGGCTGGAGGAGGTGCCTCGGCCGGTGCTGGGCCGGCCCACGTCTCTGGGCTTCTTCCCTCCCATCTTCACGGCTTCGTTTCATCTTTTGCTCGGCAAGCATTAGCTGAGCACATGCTGTTCTCTTCCCTCGTGGGGAAATGAACAGGGAGAGGGGGTCAGAGTGCTACTTGGGGAGTGTGATCTTAAATAGAGAAGCAGGGAGGGATTCTGTGAGAAGGTGACATCCGAGTGAAGCACTGAGGGAGGCGAGGGGTGAGCCATCCCAGCATCAAAGGGAAGTGTGGTCCAGGCAGAGGGAAAAGCCTGTGCAAAGGCCCTGTGGCAGGAGTGTACCTGAGTCTTTAAGGAGCAGTGAGAAGTTCCAGGGGGGATAGACAGTGCAAAGGCCCTGAGACAGGAGTCTGCCCGGCCTGGTAGATGTGGGGAATCATAAATCTTTGCTTGCCTCTCTCCCTCACCAGGGCAAAAGTGCATGGGAGAAGACCCGGTTGGCCCTGGAGGCTGAGGTGTCCGAGCTACGGGGGGAGCTGAACAGCCTGCAGACCTCACGTCAGGAGGGTGAGCAGAAGAGGCGCCGCCTGGAGTCCCAGCTGCAGGAGGTGCAGGGCCGGGCTGGCGATGGAGAGCGGGCCCGAGCGGAGGCTGCGGAGAAGCTGCAGCGGGCCCAGGTGAGTGGGGCGGCCAGGGCAGGGGTAGTCTCTGCTGTGTGATGTTGAGTGAGATACCCGCCCTCTCTGGGCTTCTGTTTGGTCCACCTCAGCCCTCTTGTTCCTTCCAACTTTTCCAACATAATCACGTATAAATAGCTAGTATTTGGCGAGCTGTTACTATATGCCAACCATCCCGTGTATTTCACTAAATCCTCCTGGCTCTCCTTTGAGGGACGTGCTTGTACTGTTCCCATTTTACACAGGAGGAAACTGAGGCCCAGGGAGGTGAAGTTGATTGTCTAAGTTCCCTCAGAGCCAAAACTCGAACCCAGCCATGTCTGAACCTGTAGCTCTTAACCCTGCCACAGCCTCCACCCTCCACCCCCTTCTCCTCTGGCCTTAAATAGTCTGTGGTCTGGTTAGAACAGCCCAGTGTGACTACGTGGAACTGTGTGAAGACGATATTGAAGAAGAAAAATGGATTTAAAAAAAATTTTTGTTGAGGAAGATTAGCCCTGAGCTAACATCTGCCGCCAATCCTCCTCTTTTTTGCTGAGGAAGACTGGCCCTGAGCTAACATCCGTGCCCATCTTCCTCTACTTTCTATGTGGGACGCCTACCACAGCATTGCTTGCCAAGCGATGCCATGTCCGCACCTGGGATCTGAACCAGCGAACCCCAGGCTGCTGAAGCGGAACGTGCACACTTAACCGCTGCGCCACCAGGCTGGCCCCAAAAAATGGATTTTTAACATTTTATTTTATTATGTGTTTTAACTCAATGACCAATACCTGTTCGTTATTGAGAATACAAACAAGCAAGAAGAACAGAGGGAAGAATGACTTTCAATTTCGGAAAACACAGTGACAGTCTTGAATTTCCAGATTAAAACAGTGTATTCATGAGGGTAAAGGTTGGGCTGCTTAACAAAGAGACCCCAGAATTCATCAGCTTAAATCAAAAACACAGGTCTTTCCCTCTTAAGAAATGGGCTCAGGGCAAGCCGTCACGGCTGGCAGGACACCGTGCTCCTTGGGGTTCCTTAGTCTTGTCGCCCCACCATCCCCGAGAACACTGACCTCATCTTCAGAGTCAGACCTGGGTTGTGGGCACGTCTGTGGTCCAGCTCAGGAAGGGGAGGAGAGGGGAGGGGACAGAATTTGCATCCATCACTTTGTTCGCCTTCCATTGGCCGTAACACAATCACATGACCACAGCTAGCTGCAAGGGAAGCTGGGAAATGTAGTTTCTAGCTGGCAGCCATGGACCCGTCACAGTGGGACCAGGGAAGAATGGATTTGGGGGGACACCTAGGATCTGCCCCAAATAGAATCATGCTCCCTGGGGTCCCTGTGCTGAGCGCCGTACATATTATAAAAATAAAAGTGACACCAAAAGTAGCGTTTGGCAGCTGACAGCAGGAGTTCTAGGCAGCACTCTCCAGCAGGACTCTGTTCAGTGATGGAGATGTTCTCTAATTGCGCCATCCACTTGGCTTCTGGGCACTCGAAATGTGGCGAGTACAACTGAGGAAGTGGGTTTTTACTTTTAATTAAATTACTTTAAATTTAAATAGCCACATAAGGCTAGTGCCTACTATATTGGACAGCACAGCTCTGGAGCCATTCTCTCATGGCTCAGATCTCAGTTCCACCACCCGTAGCCGTGTGATCTTAGGCAAATTGCCTAACCTCTCTGTGCCTCAGCTTCCCTTTATGTAAACAGGGAATAATAACGGTATCTGCCTTGTAACTTAAAAAGCAAACTTGCCTATTTTATCTCAAAATGAGTTTATTTAGGAACAGTGAAAAGAATTTGCTATTCAGGATGTGCCTGCTATGGTTCACCACAGGCAAATCCAGAGAACAAAGCCGGGGAGCTGCCTTTATAGAGAAAAAGGGGGAGAGGGCGGGCTGTTCTAAAGGAAAGTCCATTGGGGGAAAGTAACAGTCAGGGCGGCAACAGCTTCTCATTGGCTGAGCTGTGGTGTTTCTCATTGGCTGAGCTGTGGTGTTTCTCATTGGCTGAGCTGCGGTGTTTCTCATTGGCTGAGCTGTGGTATTTCCCATTGGCTGAGCTGCAGCATTTCTCATTGGCTGAGCTGTGGTGTTTCTCATTGGCTGAGCTGTGGCATTTCTCATTGGCTGAGCTGTGGTGTTTCTCATTGGCTGAGCTGTGGTGTTTCTCATTGGCTGAGCTGTGGCGTTTCTCATTGGCTGAGCTGTGGTGTTTCTCATTGGCTGAGCTGTGGTGTTTCTCATTGGCTGAGCTGTTGCCAGGTGGGGAGAGAAATCTTCCTTTAGTAGTAAAGTGGTTTTATTTCCTGTCCCAGAGACAAGCATCCTTTGGTGTAACTGACCATGTGTCATAGGGTGTGAGAGCTCCCCCTACAGGCCTTCTGACTCCAATTCAGTTAAGGTTTCTCTTACTACTTTCCACAGCCTCATAGGGTTGATGTGTGAATTTGATGAGCGTATACTTGTAAAACGCTTAGAATGGCCCCTGGACACACAGTAAATGCTAAAAAATTGTCAGATGTTCCTATTTATTGAGCACTAGGTGTGTGCCACGCACTGGGTGAGTCCCTGTATCTTATTTCATTTCCTCCTCAAAGCAGCCCTGGGAGGCAGGTCCTGTTATCATCCCCATTCTCCAGATGAGGAAACCGAGGGCCAGACAGACAGGAGTCACTTGCCTCAGGTCGCACAGCCAGGAGGTGCCAAGACCAGGTCAAAATATAATTTTCAAAGGTCAAAGCATGAGTCTCATGCAAAGACTTAGTGAACACACATCAGAGATTTATTTAAAGCACTAATGAGGGGCCCGGCGGGATGGCAAAGGTGTTCAAGGTGAGAGACGAGAGATTGACGTGTTTATAATCAGCAAGAGAGAGACTGCCCGAGCCAGACCTGATGGCCTGGTGGTTAAAGTTCAGCACGCTCTGCTTGGGTGGCCTGGGTTCAATTCCCACACGGAACCGCACCCTTTGTCTGTCAGTAGCCATGCTGTGGCAGCAGCTCACATAGAAGAACTAGAAGGACTTACAACTAGAATATACAATTACATACTGGGGCTTTGGGGAGGAAAAAAGGGAAAGTTACCAACAGATGTTAGCTCAGGGCCAATCTTTCCCAGCAAAAAAAAAAAAAGTACCAAGAATGAGATAAGAATATTCTTTGAAAAAAAAAAACAAACAGAGAATGCCAGAATGAAATGGCGCAGTTAGAGACCAAATTGGCTAATGTCCCACAGGGCAATAAAGTGTAAGCTCTACGTCATCTCTTCTCCTGGATAGAAATAATTTGCCACTCGGTCGTCACAGTGCAAGTCAACAAAAGCTTCCTTCCCCTGGAGAGTGAGGTGAACCTGAGGCGGGCTTGTTATATGGGCCCATTCTGTGACGTCAGAAGGACACCTGGCCATCTTCTTGTCGTATTTCCAAGGTTTCAGATCAATTTTCTTACCAGCCAGAGTTCGAACCCAACGTTGTTCCTGAAGTGAACCTTGGAAAAGGAGGGAGGGACATTCAGGGTGGGGCTCAGTGTTGGACACGCTCATCCAGCAAACGTTTACTGAACACCTACTGTGTGCCAGGCCTGTTGTGGGCCCTGCGGACACACCGCTGGATGGGCAGAGGAGTTGTCCAGGGGACAGAAGTGGGCAACCACTGCCTGATTCCTACAGTGAAGGAACATGAAGCCGGGGGCCTCGCTCAGGGTCATTTTAGGGGCAAGAGGGACAGCATTATTGAGATATAACTCACACACCACATAACTCACCCATTTTAAAATGTAAAATTCAGTGGTTTTCAGCATATCCATAGAGTCGTACAACTGTCACCATAATCTAGCTTTAAAACATTTTCATCGCCCCAAAAAGAAATCCTGTACTCTTAACTACCATCCCCCAATCCTCCCCCACCCCAATTTGGCAACCTCTAATCTACTTTCTGTCACTTTAGATTTCCTATTCTGGACATTTCGTGTAAACGGAATCATACAACATTTGTCCTTTTGTGTCTGGCTTCTTTCACTCAGCAAAATGTTTTCAAGATTCATCCATGTTGTAGCATCTCTCAGTACTTCATTCCTTTTCAGGGCCAAGTAATATTCCACTGCCTGGATAGACCACATTTTGTTTATCCGTCTTTCAGTGGATGAACATGTGGGTGGTTCCCACCTTTCGGCTGTAGTGAATTGAGCTGCTCTGGACATTCCTGTACACATTTCTGCATAGACATATGTTTTCCTTTCTCTTGGGGACACGCCTAGGAGCGGAATTGCTGGGTCATGTGGAAACCCCACGTTTAACCATCTGAGGAACTGCCAGGCTCTTTTCCCCAGCAGCCGCACCATTTTACCTTCCCGACAGCAGTGTGTGGTGGGGATTTGAGGTGGAGGAGCCGGTGGGGTCGGCTGGACAGAAGCCACCACTGGAAGGTGCCCCTTCCCCACAGGCTGAACTCGAGAACGTGTCCGGGGCCCTGAGTGAGGCCGAGTCCAGAGCGATCAGGCTGAGCAAGGAGCTGAGCAGCACGGAGGCCCAGCTGCACGACGCCCAGGTGACCCCAGCCCACCCCTCAGCACCCAGCCCCCCCGGACCCACCCACCCTCCTGCCCACCCCTGACTTCCGTTCTCCCTTCCGTCTCCAGGAGCTGCTGCAGGAGGAGACCAGGGCCAAGCTGGCCTTGGGGTCCCGCGCGCGAGCCCTGGAGGCTGAGGCGGCGGGGCTGCGGGAGCAGCTGGAGGAGGAGGCGGCCGCCAGGGAGCGGGCGGGCCGCGAGCTGCAGACCGCCCAGGCCCAGGTAAGCCATCCCGGAGGGAGACCTAGAAGGGACACCTGGGCCCCCAGCCTGCTCCTCCCAGTTCTCTCCCCTTCCAGCTCATCCTCACACGGCCCCAGAGGGATCCGTCTACACCCAGAGCAGCCCCTGCCCCTCCCTCGCCCACAGCCCTCCTGTGCTGTGGCTGCTCCTGGACAAAGCCCCTGCCTCTCAGCGGGGTGTGGGAGGCCCTGTGTCCTCTGGTCCTTCCTTCCTCTCTGGCTGCATTCGTCTCTTATCTCTCCTTCCCGCCTTCACTTGGGAACCCCCTTGACATTCCTTAGAACTTACACTCGCCCGCCTCCCCTCTTGCAGGAAGTCCCTGACCACCCCCTCTGAACTCCCACAACACTTTTTCTCCCCCATCCCCACTCTCATCATCCTGGCCTGGAGCTGTCTCCACCCGGGAGTCTCCCCACCAGATGGGGAGCTCCTTGAAAGTGTGACCCTATCAGAGTTAGATCTGGGTCCCCAGCATAGCCCAACAGAGAGCCTGATGTACGGTAGGCCTTGAGAAATGACTGTTGAATGAGTGAGCGATGAACGCATGCCTGCAAATATCCTTCTTCAACTGGCGAACTCCTATGCCTACTTCAAGACCCACCTCAAATGCCTCCCTCCTCCAGGAAGTCTCTCTTGAGTGTTCAGAACAGATGCTGACTCCCTCCTGTGGAGTCCCATGGCTTCCATACCTTAGCCTGCATCACCCTGGCTGTGATGCTCAGTCTCCCCCATCAGACTAGGGGCTCCCCAGGGCCAAGTGGGGTCTGATTCATCTCTGGGTCCTGGTGGGAATAATTTTAATCTCCTGAAGGAGCTGAGGCTCACAGAACTCACAACCTCAACCCACCTCCGAGGCAGAAGAGCCCAGCAGAGCGAGTCCTTTCCCTCTTCAGGCCTCAGTCTCCTCCTCTGGGAAGTGGGGCAGCACCAGGTAGCGCCTTGTTACAGCCATGACTGCTACCCACCCTCTCCTCCCCGCAGCTCTCAGAGTGGCGGCGGCGCCAGGAGGAGGAGGCGGGGGCGCTGGAGGCAGGGGAGGAGGCCCGGCGCCGGGCGGCCCGCGAGGCGGAGACCCTGACCCAGCGCCTGGCGGAGAAGACCGAGGTGGTGGACCGGCTGGAGCGCGGCCGCCGCCGGCTGCAGCAGGAGCTGGACGACGCCACCATGGACCTGGAGCAGCAGAGGCAGCTCGTGAGCACGCTGGAGAAGAAGCAGCGCAAGTTCGACCAGGTAGGGCGCCTCCGTTTCCCCAGCTGGGGTTTCAGGATGCTCGTCCGCCTCCCGTGTTACGGTGGGGTCACAGCTCAACTATGAACTTGGCAGGGGGATCCCGGGGCAAGATGCCTGTCCCATTTCAGCCTCAGTTTGCCCATCTAGGAAATGGGGATAATATTAAGCAACTGGCCATCCGAGGATGAAATTAAAATCACAGAACCCCAGATCGTTAAGATCAGCAAAGCCTGAGGTTCAAATCCCATCTCAGCCTCTTTCCAGCTGTGTGACTTGGGCAAATTGCTCAACCCTCTCTGTGCCCCATTTTCTTTATCCAGAATATGGGGGAGTCATTATTTTGCTTTCTTCTTCTTCTCCTTTTTTTGTTTTTTATGTTGTTTTTTTTTTTTTTTGAGGAAGATCAGCCCTGAGCTAACATCTGCTGCCCATCCTCCTCTTTTTTTTTTTTTTTTTTTGCTGAGGAAGACTGGCCCTAAGCTAACACCCGTGCCTTTCTTTTCATAGACTTTTATTTTTTGATTGTCTTCTTTCACTCAGAATAATTATTTTGAGGGGCCTTCCTGGTGGTGTAGTGGTTGGGTTCACATGGTCTGCCTCGGCGGCCCAGGCTTTACTGGTTGGGATCCCAGGCATGGACTGACATTGCTCATCAAGCCATGCTGTGGCGGCATCCCACATACATAATAGAGGAAGACTGGCACAGATGTTAGCTCAGGGCCAATCTTCCTCACAAAAAAAGAAAAAGAAGAAGAATTATTTTGAGATTCATCCATGTTTCTGCATGTATCAATAATTCGTTCCTTTTTTTTTACTGCCAAGTGTTACTCCTGTATAGATAAACAATATTTTGTATATCCATTAACTTGTTGATGAACATTGAGTTGTTTCTAGTTTTTGACTATTATGAATAAAGCCTTAGTCTTTGTAACAGGACGTAGTGGTTTTAATCACATTTCCCTAATGAACAGCGATGTTGAGTATTTTTTCATGTGTTTATTTGCCATCCACACATCTTCTTTGGTGCAGCGTCTGTTCAAATCTTTTGCCCCCCCTTTTTTTTTTAATTGGGTCATTTCTTTTCTTATTATTGATTTTCAAAAGTTCTTTATATATTCCGGATACAAATTCTTTATCAGATATATTGCTTTGCAGATATTTTCATCCAGCCTGTGGCTTGTCTTTTCATTCTCTTAATAGAGATTTTCAAAATGCAGAAGTTTTTCATTTTGATGAAGTCCAGTTTTATTAATTTCTTATCGTGTGGATCACGCTTTTGGTGTTGTGTCTGAGAAATCTCTCCCTAACTCAAGGTCACAAAGGTTTCTGCCTGTGTTTTTTTCTAGGAGCTTTCTACTTTTAGGTTTTCCATTTACGTCTATGATCCCTTTTGAGTAATTTTTTTATATGCTGCAATCATGGCTCCAAGTTAAGTTTTTATATATATGGATTTCTAATTGTTCAAACGCTATTTGTGGAAAACACTCTCCCCGCTTGTTTTTGCCTGTATATTAAAAATCAAGTAGTTAGTTCTCCAATTTTTTCTTGTTTTCCTTTTCTTTCCCTTTTCTCTGGGACTCCAAATCCATGTGTTTGACTGATGCTCTCTCACAGATTGTTAAAGCTCTATTTGTTTTACAATCTTTTTTCTTCCTTTGCTCTATTTAGATCCTTTCCACTGACCTGTTTTCAAGTTTACGGATTCTTCTAATGTGTCCAGTCTGCTCCCAATTTCATCCGATGACCTTTTTTCTTTTTTGGGGGTGGGGAAGATTGGCCCTGAGCTAACATCTGCTGCCAATCCTCCTCTTTTTGCTGAGGAAGACTGGCCCTGAGCTAACATACATGCCCATTTTCCTCTACTTTATATGTGGGATGCCTGCCACAGGATGGCTTGACAAGCCGTGCGTAGGTTTGCACCTGGGACCCCAAACAGCAAACCCCGGGCCGCGAACCAGAACGTGCACACTTAACCGCTGCCCCACCGGGCCGCCTCTCATCCGATGACCTTTTGATTTCGGATCTTACACTTTTCAGTTCTGCCATGTCTGTTGGGTTCTCTTTTAGTTTCAAATCCTTCCTGAGATAACCCTGTCTCTTGACACATTGTATCCATCTGGTCCTGAAACTTACTTCTCATAGTTAAAGTCCTGGTGTGAGAATCCCAATATCTAGTCGTCTGTGGGTCTGTCTTCATGGGCTGATTTTCCTCTTCACTATGAGTCCCACTCTCTTTCCTTTCTGCATGTCTTATCAGCTTTATGGTTCATCAATTACTGTCTTAAAAAAACAGTAAACGTTGAAGTCCGTTTTTTAGAAAAATGTATTTTTTTCCACCACTGCCCCCAGAACTCCCTCTGCTTTGTTGGGAATCGAGAGCGAGGGGCTCGCCCTTCTGGCCCCTTCGGGAGTTGAGCTGGTTTGGGACACGGCTGCGACTTTAATCCCTCTCCCTTCCTCTTGTGTCTCTGCCTCTGTCTGTGTGTCCGTCCGTCTCTCTGTCCCCGGCTGCCCCCTCTCTCCCACCCCCTCGGATGCTCCTTTCAGCTAACCTGTTTCCCCCCCACCCCATCTCCCTCAACTGCAAGCTGCTGGCGGAGGAGAAGGCGGCGGTGCTGCGCGCGGTGGAGGAGCGCGAGCGGGTGGAGGCGGAGAGCCGGGAGCGCGAGGCGCGCGCCCTGTCGCTGGCGCGGGCGCTGGAGGAGGAGCAGGAGGCGCGCGAGGAGCTGGAGCGGCAGAACCGGGCGCTGCGCGCGGAGCTGGAGGCGCTGCTGAGCAGCAAGGACGACGTCGGCAAGAGCGTGAGCAGCACCCCGCTCCCCGGACCCGCGAGGGGGCCACTGCGCGCGTGCTCCATGCTGGGGCGCGCAGACACGCGCGTGCGCTCACACACGGGGCGTGGCGAGAACCGGCCACCAGGTCACGTGGTCACGCACAGACCAGGCACCCGTGTTCATGTACATACACAGAGCGTGAGGAGAGGCTTCCAGCAGACACGTGTGTCCACGCGCACACACGGGCAGTAAAGACAGTCGTTCACCAACACACGTGTCCATGTGCACACACACGGACCGTGAACACAGTTGTTGACCAACACGCGTGTTCACATGACAGACACAGAATGGGAGGCGAATCTTCCATCAAACACACACGTTCGCACAGAACAGGGGAGCTGCTCACAGACATGAGAGCATGAGAACCACGCATCCCGCGTGTATGAATGCTCAGAGAGAGGGAACATGCACAACATACAGCCGGAGAACCGTGCCCCAAACCTGACGATGTGCACACACATCACAGGCCCAGGGCGAGGACACCCCACCTTGCCACCCCCAACCCCACTGAGCACACTCAGGCTCCCACACCAGGCCTCTGTCTTCCCCTGAGGCACACATCCCTCCAGGGCTGGCGAGGGGTCCCCCAGGCCTGTCTCCAGGCCCCACTCACCGGGTATCCAGCCTCTGTAAGGTCCCCCACACCCTCTACGCCATCCTTCCTTCATCCCAATATGTTTATGGAGCACCAGCCAGGACAGGCCCAGGGATGCGGCCACCCGGACTGCTCACGGGAGGTGCTGACGGCATCCATGTTCAGTCGGGTCCCTGGGCAGACGCACTTGGCCCTCCTACCTTATTCCAAACAGCGTAATCCCATGAGTACGACCCCTGGGCTCTATCTTTTCCACACGCTTTGGCGTTGACCCGATGGAGCTTTTAGCCAGGCCTGGAGAGAGCCCCACCCCCGTGACATACCCTTGGCTGGCCTGCAGCCCCAGGGACACCGGAGCCGAGATCCAACTCGGATTCGAACGGCCAAAGTCTGGCCTTTGGAAAAACCATCAAGTTGTTTGTCATGACTCCAAAGGCCTTTGTGGGAAATAGGGTGACAGTGGGAGACAGCTTGACTCCTTCAAGTCAACAACATTGATTGGCAGGTGCCAAGGAGGAGGAGAGACCAGTTGGCCCCTCCCAAGGGCTGAACGTTGACACTGTCACTGGCCAGCATTTCCGTGAGGGTCCTTGGGTGGTGGTGACACGCGGGTACGGTCCCCGCCCTGTGGAGCTCACAGCCCAGTGAGGGAGACGGGCGTTGCGCGAAAAGACACCTGAGCCCATGTTAAAGGACCTTTGTGACCAGGGCTGAGTCGGAAAGGAGCCCGGTGCCGGGAGCGTGGGTCACAGGGAGGCCCTGACAGGTCAAGGGACACTTCTCTGAGGAGGTGACAATTAAGGAGAGGCGTTGGGGCGGGGGGGGGGGTCTCAGAATTCATAAACCCAGATCCGCTTCCACAGGGCGTTTGGGGGTTTTCGTCTCCACCTTCCTGAAAGGGCTGAGAATCCCCCAAGCTGAGAAAAAAAGAGAAGTCGAGAGTGGGTTGGCGGTGTCCTGGCAAGTCTGGCGCTTAACGCTGGAGCTCCACGCCTTCCACGCGCCTCCACACAGAGCTCCCGAAGATGGAGCCCCAGTAAAGTGAGCTCCCAATCCAGCATCACAAAACGCACGAGGAAATGAGCCACCGCGCCTGACAGTCAGCTGACCTAACAAACAGTTGAAGTGGGCTCTCGAGCTTCAGATGATAGAATGATCGTGCGTGGATTATTAATAAAGTAGGTTTCAGGCTGATTCAGAATGAGACGCATCGTAAGCAGGCGTCTAGGAAGCGTTGATCGAGTGAATGAACGAACTGGGACGGTCACTTCGACTTGCTCCCTCCCTCTCTGCGAGGATAGACCTGCGATCCTTGCTGCCCCCTCCCTCAAGGACCCTCTCCCTCCCCACCAGGTGCATGAGCTGGAGCGAGCCCGCCGGGTGGCAGAACAGGCCGCCAACGACCTGCGGACCCAGGTGACGGAGCTGGAGGACGAGCTGACAGCGGCCGAGGACGCCAAGCTGCGCCTGGAGGTGACCATGCAGGCTCTGAAGGCGCAGCACGAGCGGGACCTGCAGGGCCGCGACGAGACTGGCGAGGAGAGACGGCGGCAGCTGGCCAAGCAGGTACAAGCAGGCTGGACGGGGGTGCTGCCGGGCAGCGAGTGGGGCCAGAAGTGTCACCCACCCACCTGTTACTCGGTGTTTCTACCCAAGTGTCTCCTGCTAGCCAGCATCCCCCGGTTCCCCAACCCAGTCGCCCACCATAACCCATGAACCCACACAGAGATCCCATTGACCTACTGACATACCCAATCAGACATCTCCACCCACCAGACCACTCACGCATCCATCTACTCCGCCACCCAGACAGCCTCCCCACCAGCCAACACGTCTACGAAACCAGCTCTGCACGCAACTTCTCCATCCACCCAACTACCCTTTTCCAAGCAACCTCCTCTCCCCAACCCAGCCACTCCCTTATTTATCCACCCTCCGCCTCTCACACCCCCAGCCTACCCAGGCACTCATTCACTCTCCCATTGACCAGCTCGTCTACACCACCAGCTCGTCTACACCCCCTTCATGCACGACCTCACTCCCTCCTTCATTGACTCATTCACCCACTTCCTCCTCCGTCCATCCCTCTCTCCCTCTCTGCACCAGTCATTGATCACTCATTCAGTCGAGGAATTTCCTGTGGTCTGCGGAGAGGCAGGGCACTCTGCTAGGAGATGAGCGCTGAGCATGCGAGAGGCTGGTCAGCCCCGAGTGTCAGAAAGACCCGTCTGGGGCCACGTGGGCAGCAGACGGGGTCGGGGTGGGGGAGACTGGAGCTGGGAGGCTTGGAAGGAGCGATGAACAGGGGACCCAAGGCTCGGGGGGTGGTCCTCTGAGTGTGGTTGATCTCCCTTGGCCCCACTGATCCAGCCACAGGTGAGTGTCCACACCTTTGTCCTGGAGGCACTGGGGAGCCCAAGGGGGCCGTGAGCAGGGGACAGGCAGTGTCAGCTCCGAGGATAGAAGGATCCTTCTGGAGCCGTGCAGGAATGGGCTGGAGGGGAGAGACCGAAGCAGAGAGGAGGTTGGGGCTGGGGCCGCGCGGATAGAGAGGAGGGTTCTGTTCCAGGTGGAGAGAGGCAAGGGGCAGGAGGGACGGGACTCAAGGCCTGGGCAGGGGCTGGGGGGTGGACAGCTATGTCACCAGCATGTAGAGGGAGCCTGGCTCTCCTGTCCCCTGAGCCCGCCCCTCCTCGGCCTCCCCACCCCCCAGCTGAGGGACGCGGAGGTGGAGCGGGACGAGGAGCGCAAGCAGCGCGCCCTGGCGGTGGCCGCGCGCAAGAAGCTGGAGGCGGAGCTGGAGGAGCTGAAGGCGCAGATGTCGGCCGCGGGGCAGGGCAAGGAGGAGGCGGTGAAGCAGGCGCGCAAGATGCAGGTAAGGGGCGGGGCTTAACCCGCCGGGAGGGGCGGCCCCGCCCTCTGCACCCCACTCCCCACCCCCCGCCCCGCGCCCCCCCCAGCACCTGGATTAGTCAACCCTAGTATAAGCATCTGTGCCCCCAAAGGCTCACTTGTTCTTTTCATATTTTTTATTATAAGTTTTAAGTCCAATTTCCTCATTTTATTTAATTTTTGAAACAGAAACACCTTAGGGTTCCCCCCCACCCCCATGTGAAAGTTATACCTGGTTGTTTAAAAAAATTTTGTTTTTGGATGATAATGATGTGTCTAGGTAGGTTCATCAGTTGTAACAAATGTCCCACTCTGGTGGGGGAGTCGATGATGGGGAGGCTATGCGTGTTAGGCGGGGGCGGGGGGTTAGGAGAAATCTCTGGACCTTCTTCTTCTTCTTCTTCTTCTTCTTCTTCTTCTTCTTCTTCTTCGGTGAGGAAGATTGGCCATGGGCTAACATCTTTGCCAATCCTCCTTTTTTTGCTTGAGGAAGATTGTCGCTGAGCTAACATCCATCCCAATCTTCCTCTATTTTGTATGTGGGATGCTGCCACAGCGTGGCTGATAAGTGGTGTAGGTCAGGGCCTGGGATCTGAACCCTCGAACCCCGGGCTGCAGAAGTGGAGTGCGCAAACTTAACCACTAAGCCACTGGCCGGCCCCCATTTTCTTAAAAAGTATAGCTCTGAGCTGTCCAGTACAGTGGGTCCCAGCCCCGTGTGACTACTGGGTATCTAAAATACAGTGGGTCCAAAATCCAAATTGCATCCTGGATTCCGAGGACTTAGTCCAAAAAACCCGTAAAATATATCAATAATTTTTGTATTGATTATAAATGGAAATAAGAACATTTTGGATATATTAGGCTAAATAAAATATAGCGTTCAGACTATTTCACCTGTGTCTTTTTACCGTTTTAATGCGGCTACTAGAAAAGGGAAAACAACCCCAATCCTTGCAATATATTTCTGTGGCGCAGCATTGGTACAGAAAGACCCGTCCCAGAAGGTTATAATTGCCAACCATGTCACTACTGAGAGGAAACCTCTACCCTGAGAAGCTATTATTATCAAGCAAATAATAATAAGATTAATAACAGTGATGATGTCCGTCCTGCCGCCACCAAGCCAGCTGCTGCCGTCAAAATGGTCATTAACAGCTACACACTAGTCCACTGTAAAGATACAGAGTCGGGTTTTTTTTTAATGGTGGTGGCTATTTAGTTTGTGTTTTATTTTTCGTTATTTTAAACACCGTCGAGGAGAAAACCCGTATACGGGCATCTTTACACATGCTCGGAAGTAGTGTGGCCTGGTAGCAAAGTGGCTAGAAGTAGAAACCTTGGGGGCCAGATGGTCTGGGTTCAAATCTTGCCTCTGCCACTTACCGCCTTGGGCAGGTTGCTGAACCTCTCTGTGCCTCAGTTTCTCCCGCTGTAAACTGGGGAGGAAAACACTCCCCACCAACTGGAGTTGTGGGCATTCAGGGAGTCCGTAAGCGGTTGCCAACCATCTTCATTATGACTGCAGGGTTGAGTCCGAATATTATACCCATTTTAGGCTTACTTTAATTTTAAGGTGTTTCCTTTTTAAAGAGGAGGCGGCTGAGGCCCAGAGAGGGGGAGGGTCTGGCCCAAGGTCACACAGCAAGCGGCTGGAGGCGGGTGGGGTGCGGCAGCGCGCAGGACTGTGCTTGCTCACGGGGCGCCCCCTCAGGGCTGATGCGAGGGTAGGGGCTTCCCCGTGAGTCACGACCAGGCTGAGCCCGCTCGCTCGCTTCATTCCGCCCAGGCCCAGATGAAGGAACTGTGGCGTGAGGTGGAGGAGTCGCGCACCTCCCGGGAGGAGATCTTTGCCCAGAACCGGGAGAGTGACAAGCGCCTCAAGGGGCTGGAGGCAGAAGTGCTGCGGCTACAGGAGGTGAAGCCAGGATGCGCGGGGCCCTGGGACAGGAGGCTGGGGGTGGAAGTGGGCGGGGCGCTGGAATGGGAGGCCGGGGGTGGAAGTGGGCGGGGCCCTGGGAGTGGAGGCTGGGGGTGGAAGTGGGCGGGGCCCTGGGGGGGAGGCTAGGAGTGTGGGTGGGCGGGGCCCTGGGATGGTAGGCTGGGGGTGGAAGTGGGTGGGGCCCTGGGATGGGAGGCTAGGAGTGTGGGTGGGCGGGGCGCTTGGCTGGGAGGCCGGGGGTGGGGATGGGGACGGATGGGACCAACCGCACACGACAGCCTAGGAGCACTGGGGAGCCCTTGGTGGGTTCTGAGCTGGGGAGAGGCAGGGTCCGTGTGGGGGATGGACTGAGGGGGAAGACGCGAGGCAAGGAGGCTGGGGAGAGAGGAGGCGGCGGGAGGCGGGGCTATGGGAATGCAGAGGAGAACCAAGGCCGAAAGTAAAGAGGCGGGACGGACAGGCTGTGGGTGGTGAGGGGGTGCAGGAGGTGAGGAGAGACCTGGGGTCTGGCCTGCGACTGGAGAAACCTGGAGGAGGAGCAGGTTTGACGGGAGCCTCTGGGCTCAGGGAGGAGGTGACGAGGGTGCGGGACCTGTGGCGTGGGCAGGAAGAGGTGAACACGGTTGGGGGCTTGGGAGATGGGTTTAGGGGGCACCTGCCTGTAGACTGAAGTTCATCGCAAAGTCACCCAGGGATGCCCTGTTCACGTGCCGTGAAAAACAGGCCAAGAGACTTGTGTGAGGGGCAGGTAGGCCGGTCACCACTGCTGACCACCCCCTCTCTCTGTCACCGCAGGAACTGGCCGCCTCAGACCGCGCCAGGCGTCAGGCCCAGCAAGAGCGGGATGAGATGGCAGATGAGGTGGCCAATGGCAGCCTTGGCAAGTGAGTGGCCCCTGGTAACGTGGGGCCGGATGCCCTCCTCTGGCCATCCAGCCCTCTCACCTCCTCCTGTTCCCACTCTCTCTAGGGCGGCCATTCTGGAGGAGAAGCGTCAGCTGGAGGTGCGCCTGGGGAAGATGGAAGAGGAGTTGGAGGAGGAGCAGAGCAACGCAGAGCTGCTCAATGACCGCTACCGCAAGCTGCTCCTGCAGGTGAGCATGACCGGGTCTCCCTCTGCCAGCCCGGGTCCTCACTGACCTGGGACCATAACCTTCCATCCTTTTATTCAACAGACATAGGAAAAGGGACTTTTTCAGTTGGGTTTTGAAGGTTGAATAGGAGTCCTCCAGTGGGAGAGGCATTGATTCATTCATTCGCTTGTATTTCTGAGGCATCTCAAGAGCTGGATCCAGAGATGAATTCTGTGGGGTCTCTGTCCTGCAGTTTCCTGGGAAAATAGACATGGAACTACACTGTCACATTATAGGGTGGCATATGTGATAACAGAGGTACCTGGGCCCAGTAGACAGGCAGAGAGAGAAAAAGAGAAGAGTCCGTAGGAGTCACAAGAAGGCATTTGAAAGAAGGGACATTTGGCTTGGGTTTTCAGGTATAAATAGGAGCTTGGGAGATGGCGAAAACCATATTTTCATTTGTATATTTATTTCTAAATATTTCCTGAGGCTTCTGGAGGCCCAGATCCTATTCTGGGTGATGCTGGGGACTGGAGATGGATCACTCCAGGTCTCTGTCCTTAAGGACACCCTAGTCTGATGGAGGAGACAGACTATCCCAATACAGAAATACAAATGAGAATGGAGGAAGCACAACACGCTGTGAGAACCTAGAAGGGGCTCACCCAGCCTGGAGGCTGAGGGCTATCAGGAAAGACTTCCTGGTGGAGGTGAGGCCTTTCCAGGTCTTGTAGGAAGGTAGGAGTTTGCCAGGCAGACAGCAGAGGGATGGGATTTCCAAAGAGGGACCTATATCTTCATTATTTCGTTAATTTTTAAAGACACATCTTGAGGCCTCTCATGGGCCAGGCCCTGGCGCTGCTGGGGACTCGGAGAGGAGAAAGACCCCAGTTCAACCCTTAGGGAGCCCCTAGGCCAGTGGGACAGGCAGTCATACTCCAGGATGATACAGCTGCCACCCCACTCAGAGTAAAATCCCAAACCCCTACAAGGCCCCACACTCTAGTCGCAGGCTAACTCAGACCTTTTCTCCGACCCTTCCCCCCCAGCTCACTCTGCTCCAGCCGCACCAGCCTCCTTGCTCTTCCCTGACGATGCCACATTTATTCCCACCTCAGGGCCTTTGCACTTGCCGTTCCCTCCTCCTGGAAGGCTCTTCTCCCAATCATCTCATGATCACATGTCTCACTCCCTCAAAACAGCTTTCCTTGCCACCCTGGGTGAAAGCCGCCCTCCCTCCCATAATTTCTTCCCATCCTCTCTGCTTTATTCTCCTCCATATCATCGACCACTACCTGGCATTACTTTATGCGTTTACTGGTTTGTCTGATGCCCATCTCCCCAGCAGAATGTAAGCACCTCCTTGAGAGAAGGGGCTCTGTGTTCGTTTCGCTCGCTGCTCTCTCCCCAGGATCTAAAACAGGGCTGGGGGCTCATCACAAGTTAAGTGAATAAGCCAATAAATGCTCTGATGGAGGGAGCACAGGACATGACAGTTGTATAAAGAATGATGGGACTCTACCTGACCTGTGTCCTTGGCTGGTGGTGAAAGGGAGAATCTTTTTAAAAATCAAAATGAAATTTTAAAAAAGCACTAAAAGAGGCTGGCCCAGTCACATAGTGCTTAAGTTCACATGTTCCGCTTTGGTGGCCTGGGGTTTGCTGGTTTGGATCCCGGGTGTGGACATGGCACCACTCATCAAGCCATGCTGTGGAGGCGTCCCGCATAGAAGAAATAGAAGGACTTACAGCTAAGATATACAACTATGTGCTGGGGCTTTGGGGAGAAAATAAAAAAGAGGAAGATTGTCAACAGATGTTAGCTCAGGGCCAATCTTCCTCATCACACACACACAAAAAAGACACAAAAAGAGATTCACAAGAAAATGGCAAATATTGAAGGCAGGCAAAGAAGATCCAGCATATGGATAATAGGAGTCCCTGAAGAAGAAAACCAAAGAAAGGGAACAGAGCAAAGGTCAGAAGCCGTAATGCAAGAGAACGTTCCTGAAACAAAAGAGTTTGAAGCTACACGTGGAAGAGCACACTGTGTACCTGAGGATACTGAGCCATGAGAACTGACACCAAGACAGAGTCTAGTAAAAATTTTGGACTTTCAAAAGGAAAAACAAAAATCCTTTGGCCATCCAGAAAAAAAAAATGAGGAAGCGGTATATAAAGAAAAAGAAAAATAGATTGTCATCAGATTTTTTTTCGGACAGCAAGACTTTGTGCTGGAAGAAAATGGAGGAATATGTTTAAGATAGTCAAAGAAAGAAAACGTGAGATGAGGATTTATTGAGAAAAGTGAGACTTACTTTCAAGTGTAAAGGCCATCAGTGGGTTGTCAGCATTCAAGGACTGGGGGACTGGGCTGGCCTGGTGGTCGAGTGGTTAAGTCCGTGCGCTCTGCTTCGGTGGCCCGGGGTTCGCCGGTTCAGATCCTGGGTGTGGACCTACACACCGCTCATCAAGCCATGCTGTGGCTGCGTCCCACATAGAAGAACTAGAAGGACTTGCAACTAGGACACACAACTATGCACTGGGGCTTTGGGGAGAAAAATGTTCTGTTTTTTACAGATTAGCACCTGAGCTAACAACTGTTGCCAATCTTTTCTTTTGTTTTTTTCCTGCTTTTTTCTCCCCAAATCCCCCCAGTATATAGCTGTACATTTTTTAGTTGTGGGAGAAAAGTTTTTTTGAAAAGAGGAAGATTGGCAGCAGATGTTAGCTCAGGGCCAATTTTCCTCACCAAAAAAAAGAAAGAAAGAAGGAAGGAAGGAAGGAACGAACGAACGAACAAACCTAGATACAGATTTCAGAGAGAAGAGGCTGAGTTAAAAACAAAACACAAAAGCCCTGTGGTCCTGAATTCAACTTGGACATATTCACACGAACCTATGAGAGATTTTATGCAGATCCGGCCTCTCTCTCCACCCAAAACGCCTAGAAACTGTGACCCATCCAGCAGCAGTGAGCATCGCTGGTCCCCAAATGGTCCAGAAATAGCGTTTCCCACTAACGGGAACTGGGGCTTCCTAGATACGGCTGCCTCCTGATCCCAAGCGGGAAATGAACGAGAGCATCCTGTCCCAGGGCGCCTCAGCCTGCTCAGGCTGCCGCCACACAATGCCGCAGGCCAGACAGAAACTTGCTCTGGAGGCAGGGAAGGCCGGGATCAAGGCCAGTGAGGCGGGCTTCATTCCGACGCCTCTTCTCTTGGCTCACAGACGGCTGCCATCTCGCTGTGTGTGCCTGTGGGGGGAGAGAGTGAGCGAGCTCTCTGGTGTCTCCTTATAAGGACACTGACGCCATCCTGGGGGCCCCACCCTCGTGACCTCATCTAACGGTCAGCTCCCTCCCAAAGGCCCCATCTCCAGATACCGTTGCACTGGCGTTCAGGCTTCAATATGTGAATCTGGGGTGGGGGACACAAAACATTCAGTCCGTGACATCCCAGTTATTGAGGAAGCTGGTGTGGTTGCATCGGAAGCACTTAGCAGTCAACTTGGAGAGGCTCCCAGTGGCCCCAAATGGAGCAATTTGAGCTTTGACAAGGATGATAATCACAATTGCTTTAAATTCATCAAATCTGTTTAAATCCTTGAGTTCACAATGATATTTAAGGTATGCCCTTTTTTTTTTTTGGTGAGGAAGATTGGCCTTGAGCTAACATCTGTTGCCAATCTTCCTCTTTTTGCTTGAGGAAGACTGGCCCTGAGCTCACATCCGTGCCCATCTTCCTCTGTTTTGTAAGTGGGACACCTACCACAGCACGGCTTGACGAGTGGTACTAGGCCTGCACCCAGGAGCCGAACCGGCAAACCCTGGGCTCCCGAAGCAGAGCGCACGAACTTAACCACTCAGCCATGGGGCCAGCCCCAACAAAGTTCTATTTCTTGACCTGGCTCGGGGGGGTGGGGTGGTGACAGTGGTGTTTGCCTTTTATTAACGCATTAAGCCATATATTTGATCACTTTTTGACTTTTTAATCACATTTTCATTTTCCCAATAAAAAGTTAAAAAAAAAAAAAAGAAAGAAAGCATATGCTAATCACCACGTCGACGTGTTCCTGTGAGTGTGAAATGAAATAAAGAATGAATCAGACTGGATCTGACTCATTTCCGTGTCCCCAACACGGGACCTCGCTCGGAGTAGGAGCTGAATAAATAAACAGCAACTATTATTAGGGGTGTGTCTACACATCCTCCATGTAGTAGCTCCTGTTTGTTGAGCCGGCATTTCTCAAAACAATCCTGCATAGGACTAGTATCGGATCCACCTCACATGCTGGTTTAAAATTCGCATTCACGGACCCCGCTCCAGATCTGATGAATCAGAATCTCGGGGGGGTGGGGACCCTGTGGTCCGCATTTTTTCACAAGCTCCCCAGATGATCCTGGTGCCGCCAGAAGTGTGATAACCTTTGGAATAGACTCATTCACAGTCAGCGGTAGAATTTAGAGCATCGGAAGAAGTCTGTGATCATCTTGTGGACTTATTAAAATAGTGAAAACTTGTCCAAAAGGTTAAAACCCAGGGCTGGCACTGCTGTTGGCTGATAAGCCAATCAGGAGAAATACACGTTTATATTTCTTGAGTTTTTAGTATGTATCAGGCTCTGTGCTATGCACTTAACAATCGTTGACTCACTTAGGGGCTGGCCCAGTGGTGTAGTGGTTAAGGTCGTGTGCTCCGCTTCAGTAGCCTGGGGTTCACAGGTTCAGATCCCGGGTGTGGACCTAGCACTGCTCATCAAGCCATGCTGTGGCGGCATCCCACATAAAATAGAGGAAGATGGGCAGAGATGTTAGCTCAGTGACAGTCTTCCTCAAGCAAAAAGAGGAAGATTGGCAACAGATGTTACCTCAGGGCCAATCTTCCTCAGCACACACACACAAAAAAAACCCACAATCATTGACTCACTTAATTCTGAGAGGAGCCTGGCTTTACCTGCCATCTTCCCTCTGAGACTCCGCTGTGACGGTCCTGCTTTTCCCACTGCCACAGGTGGAATCGCTGACCACAGAGTTGTCAGCTGAGCGCAGTTTCTCAGCCAAGGCCGAGAGCGGGCGGCAGCAGCTGGAGCGGCAGATCCAGGAGCTCCGGGCGCGCCTGGGCGAGGAGGACGCTGGGGCCCGGGCCCGCCAGAAGATGGTCATCGCCGCCCTTGAGTCTAAGCTGGCCCAGGCTGAGGAGCAGCTGGAGCAGGAGAGCAGGTGAGTGGGAGGGGAGGGCGCGGCCGGAGGGCAGCCCCCCAGGTTCTGGTCAGTGAGATGAAGGGGAGCCGGGTTCCTGGCATCCAAAAGGCACCCAAGTGTTAACGGCGGCTGATTTCCTGTATCATTTAAGATGCTTTAGGCTGCAAGTAACTGCGCTCCTGCTAAGAGTGTGAATTAAACAGTTGTGTAGCAGTTGGTTACGGCCACGTAACAAACCAGTTACGGCCATGTAACAAGCCACCCGACAATTCAGTGGCTTAAAACCACAGCCGCTTATCCTTGCTCTGGGGCTGGCCGGTGGGCTTGCTGATCTGTGCTTGGTGGGCCTCGCTCACGCATCTTTGCTCAGCGGAGCGTCCTCTAGATGGATCTGCTGATCTTGGCTGGGCTCTCGTGTGTCTAAGGCCTTGCCTGGGACAACTTGGCTAGCTTGTCGCTGCTCCAGGCTGGCCCAGGATTGTTCACGTGGCGGAGTCAAGGTTCCAAGGGCGAGGGAAAGTGTTAAAGGCTTCTTGGAGCCTAGCCTTGGAACTGACACAGTGTCATTTCTGCTTCCTCCTGTTGCTAAAGCAAGTGACGTGGCCAGGTCAGATTTAAGGGAATGGAGAAATAGTTTCTACCTCTTGATGGGAGCAGCTGCAAAGTCATATTGCAAAGGGTGTGGATATAGGAAGGAGTGAGAATTGAGGCCATTTCTGTCATCAGTCTATCATACATTTCTTTTTTTCACATGATAAGTCTGGAGCTGGGCAGCTGAAAGATGGCCGTGTTCTGAGTCAGCCTCTGTGTAGTTAGCTTGATCTTTCCCTCCTGGTCATAAAATGGCTGCACTTGTGCCAAACATCACACCCTACATCCATGTTCAAAGCCAGGAAGCAGCTGAAGTGTGGGTCTGAGATAGTTTCCATCTCCAGTCTCTGGAACAACCAAGAATACCCCTCAACATTCCCACTATGCTGGGGCCGGCCTGGTGGTGCCACGGTTAAGTGTGCACGTTCCGCTTAGGTGGCCTGGGGCTCGCCAGTTTGGATCGCAGGTGCGGACATGGCACAACTTGGCAAGCCATGCTGTGGCAGGCACCCCACATATAAAGTAGAGGAAGACGGGCACGGATGTTAGCTCAGGCCCAGTCTTCCTCAGCAAAAAGAGGAGGATTGGCAGCAGATGTTAGCTCAGGGCTAATCTTCCTCAAAAAATAAAAAGAACCACTATGCTAATAAAACTAACAGAAAATTTACTACTAAGCCTAGTGAAAGTGTCACTCTCCCAATACAATAGATTTCCCTACTGCTCAGTACTCTTCAGTAACAATAATAACAGTTCCCACTTACTGAGATCTTACTATATGTCTGGTGTTGGACTGCCTGTATATACATGTATGATATCACATAACCCTTGTGAGAGAAGGACCATTGTATCCCTATCTTATACACAGGAAAGCTTAGGCAAAGAAGGGCTATAAATCTAGGATGCCCGACCCATAATTCAGTGTCTCTACCACCCTCTGGTGGAGAAGAGTGTTGTTTTATACCAAAAGGTATATACGGTTCCCTTTTGCATTTATTCATTCAACAAACATGTATTAAGAGTGCCCTGCTTACCCTCCCATGCCTGGGCACTGGGGAAATGAAGAATGAGACATACCCAGGCCCTGCCCCCATGGAGGTCATGGTCTAGGTGGATCCCCCACCTAGGCTAGACTCAGGGGTTACCTTTATCACTGAGTCTCTGCACATCCCTCCTTTCAGGCTGACCCCATGAGGAGAAAGACTCATGAGCCAGACACAGTGATAAAGGGGGGGCCCTGTAAACTGGGAGAGCTGGGGGGACACAGTTGAAGGAGAAGCTGGGTTGGCCTGGGATGGGGTGGTTTGAGAGGGCTTCCTGAAGGAGGAGGCATTTGAGCTGAGCCCGATGGGAATGAGGAGATTGCCAGGGCACAGAGTCCGGGGCAGAGCCTAGGGGGATTGTACAGGAGACCTCGGGGCATCTGGAGGAGGGTGACTGGCCCTAGGAGTCTGCGACTCAGGAGAGGGAGGAGGGAGGCAAGAGCCTCGAATGCTGTCCTGGGGTGATGGGGAGCCCGGGGGCCTGTGGGCTGGGGAGGCGCAGGGCCAGCGCTGGGTGTGGTAAGACCCCTCGGGGGCCAAGCTGGGAACAGACCGGGGAGCAAGACTGGGAGCTGAGAGGCCAGGAGGAGGCTGGACCAGAAGGGATGGAGCTGGGGTTCAATGGGCTGTCAGGGTGTAGGGGGAAGAGGACAGTGTTTGGGGTAAGGCCTGGTGACCGGGGGAATCTTGGGGTTGGGGGAAGATGTGGAATTCGTCCGGGAGCATGAGAAAAGTGAGAGGTCTCAGGGACCCGCAGAGGAACTGGTCCCAGAGGCTCATGGGAGAAGTGGGTCTGGTCCAGGGGGCTGGCCAGGGCCCAGGGCCTCATGGGAAATGTAGTTCAAGGTCTATGAGGAAGGCTTCCAGAGGCTCATGGTAGAAGTGGTTCTGATCCAGGGGGCTGGCCAGGGCCCAGAGGCTCATGGGAGAAATGGTTCTGGTCCAGGGGGCTGGCCAGGGCCCAGGGGCTCACGGGAGAAGTGGTTCTGGTCCAGGGAGCTGGCCAGGGTCCAGGGGCTCACGGGAGAAGTGGTTCTGGTCCAGGGGGGCTGGCCAGAGCCCAGGGGCTCCCGGGAGAAGTGGTTCTGGTCCAGGGTGGGCTGGCCAGGGCCCAGGGGCTCACGGGAGAAGTGGTTTTGGTCCAGGGGGGCTGGCCAGGGCCCAGGTTGCTCACGGGAGAAGTGGTTCTGGTCCAGGGGGCTGGCCAGGACCCAGGGGCTCATGGGAGTAGTTCTGGTCCAGGGGGCTGGCCAGAGCCCAGGGGCTCATGAGAAATGTAGTTCAAGGTCTCTGAGGAAGGCTTCCAGAGGCTCATGGTAGAAGTGCTTCTGATCCAGGGGGCTGGCCAGGGCCCAGAGGCTCATGGGAGAAGTGGTTCTGGTCCAGGGGGCTGGCCAGGG
>NC_060279.1:88628330-88649957 GCF_021613505.1 Equus quagga | reverse complement strand
GGCCCGCCTCTCAGCACATCTGGGGCGGCCTTGTCCAGTGCTGGCTGCTGAGCACTGCCCGTCGCTAGGGGCCCCATCCCATGGACTTCACCCCGGGTGGGAGGGTCCATGCAGGAGAGGACCGAGGAGCAGGGGCCACAGGGATGGGGAAATTCAGGAGACAGTGGGGAAAGGATTTGAGGGGAGAGGGGAGGCGAGGACGGCTGGGGGTCTGACCTGCAGATCTCGGCGGATCATGGGGAAGCGGGGCGAGAAGCGAGTTAGGGAGAAGGTGCTGAGCCCAGCGGGGAACGTGAGGGGTGTGCGGGGTCTGGTGGACGGCTGAGGCGGGGGCTGAACCAGGCTGGAGCTCGGGACACAGGTTTAGCAGACACCAGGCTGTTGACGGTCGTGGGAACCTGGGGCACAGAGGTTGTCCGGGGAAAGCATGTGAGCGAGAGGGGGGAAGATGGCAAAGGTGGTTGAGGATGGAGCTTTGGGTTTCTAGAGAGTTCCATGAACACAGACAGCCAGAGAAGGAAGTTGAGAGAGAAAGGACAGGCCAGGAGGGGTGATGGTCAGGTGGGAGAGGATGAGGCCTGAGCTGGGAGCTGGCGCTGTGAAGACGGGGGTGGCAGGGGACAGGACAGAGTTCAGGGAGCAATGGGACAGGGTTTGGGCACTGCCAGGCGGGGGGGGGGGCAAAGGAGAGAGAAGGAGTGATGACAGTCCCAGTGATTTGAGCTGGGCACTAGTAGTCAGTGGGTCAGTTCCCTGAGAGGAAGGAGACTGGGGAGGAAATGCAGTTGGTGTGACAGACCTAGTGGGACCTGGAAAACTGCTGTAGACATGGAGACACTTTTAAGAACATCAGGCATCTTGGTGGAAGCCAAGGACGACATGCCCTGGAGTGGGGAGCCTGGGTGCCAGCGTCTGGCCTGAGCAGACTGTGGGAGCCAGTCGGGGGTGAGAAAGAGAGAAGAGGCCGCTCCAAGAACAGGACAGCGGCCAGTGGATGAGGGCCGGGGGGGTGGGGAGAGAACCCCGTGAGAACCTCTCCCGGTCCTCCCCTTCACGCCTCTCTCCAGGGAGCGCATCCTCTCGGGCAAGCTGGTGCGCAGGGCCGAGAAGAGGCTTAAAGAGGTGGTGCTCCAGGTGGAGGAGGAGCGGAGGGCAGCCGACCAGCTCCGGGATCAGGTGAGCGGCCGATGTCACTGAGGAGCAGTGGGAGGTGGGACGGCCGACTCATAAACAGCACGTGCCACTTCCGGAGGCAAGGAGCTCCCATCATAAGAGGCAGCGTGCAGGCGCTGGAGTGGAAATGAGTGTAGATGCCTCCCCTGGGCTGGGCGCATCCGCTGAGAGCTGGAATTGGTGACCTTGTGACCGGTAAATTCTGGAGTCTAAGAAAGGCCCTGGTGGGGAACTGACACAGCAGGGAGAGGGAAGACGTTAAACCCTACCCAGAAGCTAGCCCAGGGCTGAAATAACAACACAGAGTGTTTACTGAGTGCTTTGTATGTGCTAGGAACTGCGCTAAAAACATAACGTGCAGTATTTTTAATTCTTATCAGAATGCCGAGGTCAGTACTGTTATTTTCCCCTCATATTCAGGTGAGTAAACTGAGGCACAGAAAGGTGAAACTATGTAGCTCTTAAGAGATGGAGCCAGGATCCAAACCCTGGCACTCGGCTGCAGAGTTTGTGCTTTTATTTATTGAGCAGCTACTGTGTCCCCAGTACTGTGCTAACCTGCTTTTTAGAAACCACACGTGTGCATTCTCTCACCAGCCCCATTTCACAAGTGAGGAAATGGGAACTTTAAAACTGTGCACCAAAGGCACACAGTTAGTAGAGACAGAGCCTGGATCGGATCCCAGGTCTGTCTGAATCTAGATAGAGTCACTGTGCCCTTAAAAGCTCAGCTGTGTTTTATTTGCCATTCATTCCACAATTATTGAGCACCCACTGTGTGCCAGGCACTGTGCTAGGCATCGGAGATATGGCTGTGAACAAGACAGAGAAGGTCCCTGCTCTCACAGAACTCCCATTTTCAGCATAGGAAGAGAAAGGCACAATAATCCTACAAACAAGCAAAGATAACTACAGATTGGGACAAGAACTATGAAGAAAAAAGAGAATGAAGAGAGAGGATGGGGGGGGGGGGGGCACGAAGACCTCTCTAAGGAGGTGACACTTGAATTGAGACCTGAAGGGTGAGGAAGAGCCAGGCAGAGGGAACAGCAGGTGCAAAGGCCCTGGGGTATGGAAATAAGCTTGTTGAGTTTGGAGCAAAAAGCAGACCGGTTTGGCTAGAGAGAAGAATGGGGTGGGAGGAGGGGGGTGAGTGATAAGAAATGAGGTCAGAGTGTTTGGTGGGAGGAAGATGGCGTGTGTCCCCTCCCTCGAAAGAGAGATGGCAGGGTCTGTGAGGATCTCGGTGAAGATGGTCTTGCCAGTGGTTTTATGGGAAGACGACCCTGCAGAGCCTGGAATGCCAGGCTGAGGGGCGGGGACCTTGTCCTAGGGGCACTGAGTAGCCACGGGAGGGCTTTGAGCAGGGGAAAGACATAGAAAGAGCATAGAAAGACCCCTCTGAGGCAAAACGAGAGACAGCCTCACATTTGAGGCCAGCCTGGATGCTGGCGAGAGGATGCGGGAGAAGGGAACCAAGCGTGGACGGAAGGCAGGGAAATGGGGCGGAGTCAGGGGCAGGAGGGGTGGGGCCGTGGGGGCCGCGGTGGGGTGTCGGGGGTGAGGACTGCGCCCGGAGGCGTGACCGGGGCCCCCTGCTCGCGCCAAGGTGGAGAAGGGGAACCTTCGGGTGAAGCAGCTGAAGCGGCAGCTGGAGGAGGCGGAGGAGGAGGCGTCGCGGGCGCAGACGGTCCGCCGGAGGCTGCAGCACGAGCTGGAGGATGTCACGGAGGCCTCGGAGTCCATGAACCGCGAGTTGAACACCCTGAGGAACCGGCTGCGGTAGGGTCACCCCGCACGTGCGCTCTCCCCCTCCATCGACCCCCCCCCCCCCCCCCCCTTCCTCTCCCTCTCTCTCCATAGCTCCCTCTCCCCTCCCTCTCTGCTCCGCTCGTTTAACCAGCACCTCCGGTCTCTCCTCCCCGCAGACGCGCGCCCCTCACCTTCACCACCCGCACGGTGCGCCAGGTCTTCCGGCTGGAGGAGGGCGTGGCGTCGGACGAGGAGGCGCAGGACGCGGAGCCGGGGGCCGGGCCGCCCCAGGAGCCCGACAGACCGCCTGCGGCCCAGCCTCAGTGATCGCGCGCTGCCCCCGGGCGCCGGCCCCTCCCTCCCCGCTCCCCGCGGTGCCCGCCCCAGAGCTCGCCCCCTGGCTTCCCGCCCTTTGGAAAGGGTGCCACCCTCCGGCGCTCCAGCACTTATCAAGCCCACTCCGGGGGGGGGGGGGGGGGTCCCCGAGACCTCCCGTGGACCCCTAATCACAGAGGAGCGGGCCAGCGGGGAGGCAAGGACTGGGGCTCCCTCGCTTGGGAGGAATTTGGGGTGTCGTTGGCAAGCTGTGGTTCCATCCGGGTTCCCATCCTTCCTTCAGTTGTTAATGCTCTTTATTAGGAAGGGAGAATGGCTCCCCTCCCCCACCTCGTCCCCCTCCCGCTTCCTCTGCCCCGTCTCCCCCTCCTCCTCCCTCTGCGGATGTCTCTCACCATTCGGCCACCCGACTGCTGAGCGACAGCAGCCTGAGCCCCGGCCTCCGCCAGCGCTAGACCCTCGCAGAGGGGCGGGATGAGGGGCCCTCCCCCCTCCCCCCAGGCCCCGCTCCCCCTTCTGGTTGCTCCTGTGTGATCGATCACACGTCGTTGGAGTCGCCCCCGGGGGCTAGAGGAGGCCCCCAGACCCTCCCAGCCTCCAGGCTCTGGCAGAAATAAACTCCAACCCCGACTGGACGGCACTGGGGCTGTGTGTGTTCCTGCGGGGGGGGGGCGGGGGGGGGGACGGCGCGGGGGCGCCGCCGGCTTCCTGGGCCTCGTGCGGCGGCGGGTGGGATGGGCTGCTCGGGTGGGGTGGGCTGCTCTTTCCAGTCGCAGCTGTTGAGGGACCTCCTGTGCACCCGGCATTCAGTGCGAAAGAACTCATTTGCGCCTTACCCAGCCTCCCTCCAAAGTATTCTCTCCATTATACAGATGGGGAAACTGAGGCTCAGAGCTGCGATGTCCCTTGCTCCAAGCCTCCCCATTAGTGAACCCCTGGAGGTAGGGATTTCACCGCCTTCCAGCGCCTAGAGCAGTGCCTGGTACATAGCGGGCTTTCGTATATTTGCTGAATGAGTAGATGACCCCTCCCGCCCTTTTAGAGGGGTGGGAACGAGCCCAGAGAGAGTGAGAGACTTGCCCAAGGACACACAGCTCCTAAGCGGTTGAACCCGCTCAGTCTGGCTTCAGAGTTGGTAATACGAGCCACGCTGGGGACCCAGGTCCACTCCTCTCCTGGGGACTAGTGACCCTCACCTAGGGGCTCATATTACCCACGTGCCCTCGCAGACTTTCTGGTTAGGAATGTGGATCCCCATTTTTACCATGAGGGAAACTGAGGCAGGCACTCGCCCCCACCCCATCACAAGGTGAGAGCCAGAGATCAAGGGGATGTCCGGCCCCCCAAAGTGCACCCTTTTGCCGTTTAATGCGACCCCCTGCTCTTGAACCCCCAAATCCCCCCTAGCCCTGATCCGGAGACCTTCCCAGCAGACAATCAGGACGCGGCTTTTAAATGAAAAGGAAACTTTTATTTTGGTGGGGAGTGAGAGGATGGGTGGGAAGGGGGCACGACACTTCTTTGGGGAGGGGGGTGACATGCGGCAGCTTCTGCGTTGGGCGGTTCATGCACCCAGGGTGGGCGTGGGGGAGGCTTGGGGGAGGGGCCTGCCGACCCCTCCCTCCCTGCCCTGGGGGTGGGCCGAGAAGACCCACCCTTAGCACCAGAGTTGGACGATTTGCAGACCTCCCCTCCCCAGACTGACTCCGGACACCCGCCCCCATCCCTGAGAGCGCCCCCTGCCACTCCCCCCCGCCCCCATCGACAGGCCAGGCCCGCCCCGCCCACAGTGGAGTGAGAGAAACTTATTGCTGTGTGTGTCTTGGGGAGGGGGGAGCCGCTGAGTCAGGAAGACCCCCGCCATTCCTTCCTCCCCAATCGCCCCGACCCCCGCCCCGGGTCCGTGCGTTCCCGGCGCGCAGGAGGGGCGCGACATGCGTGTGGGGAGCGCGTCATGCAGCGCATGCGTGTAGTTGCGGGCACCCTGGCGGCCGGGGGGAAAAGGGGAGCGGGACTTGCAAGTTGTCCCTTGAGCTCTCTCTCTTTCCCTCCCCGAATCCCACACTAGTTTGTCGACTTGGGGGATCACATTTTGTAGAGGTTTCTAATGATCGGGGTTCTTTTTTAAAGCTGAACTAAAAAGCTGGGTACGTGTGGCAGATTGGCGAGCAGGGTGGGGGGAGACGTCGGGAAGAGGTGCGTACCCTTGTGGAAAAGATCCTCACCCCCTTCCCCTGCACCGTTCGGCTTCCGCGAGGGTCGGGAGAAGGGGAGAGGGGCGCTTTTGAAAGAAGTTAAACCCTTTGGCAATATAATCAGTCCCCACCCCCATACCCTGGTGTCTGGAGCCCCTAGCCCTTTGCCCCGCCCCACCCTCTCCCACCAGAACCCGCCCCACCCCTCACCCCCGATTCAACAGGGTTTAGGGGCCGATGGAAGTATGGGGGGGGGGACTCAAAAATGCCCCTTGCATAGGAATCGTTGCATCAAAAATCGTGCTCAGTGACACCCCCCCACCCCAACCCTCGGGTGGAGGGGTTCCTGAGGCCATGGGAGCAGAGGGATGGAGGTTGCTCATTCCGTGGGCCCCCAGCTCCGAAAGGGGAGGGTCCTCTAAGGATTGTGGGACCGGCGTGGTCTCCGGGCTTGGGGGAGGTAGCGCATCCTTGAGCCAGGATGGGATGTGAGCAGTGACTGCCCACCCGCCGGCGGGGCGGGGCGGGGAACGCCGGGGAAGGGCGGCTGGGGTCGCAGCCCGGGTGGATAGGTCGTCGTTTCCCAAGCTTCTGAGATGCCAGTGTCCCTCCATTCGGGCACAGCCTCTCCTTGAAACGGAAACACTTCTAACCTAAGTAAACGGTGTCCTGGCCCAGCAGCAGCAAGTGGACTTACCGGCTTCTGTGCAAAATACCGCGAGACAAAACTTTTAAAAGAAATGTTTGTCCTCGCGCTGCCTAAAAAGTTAGCCGATCACCAGGGGTGCAAATAGGACCCTCTGGGAAACTCTGGGGTCCATGAAGAGGGGGCCTTTGGGGCACCATTTAAGGGAAGGGGCTCTTGGGGGACGCAGGGGTCGGCATAAGAAAGGGGGTGCCCCCTTAAGGTCCGGTTCCCTGGAATTGTAGACAGGTTGGGCCCCTTTCGGAAATTCTAGCGTCAGGGGAACCTGAGGTGGATGTCTGATGTCAGAGAGTTGGGGATGCCGAGGGGTGGCGGGCAGGCCTGAGGATTTGGGGGTGTCCAGGAAATGTTCGAGTGTGGGAAGGACTCGCAGCATCCCTAAGGCTGAAGTGAGCGGAGTGGAGGCGGTGCAAGAGGGGCCGGGATGCAATGGGGGGAGTGGGGTTTGGGGACCCATCCCAGGAGCCTGTGGGGCTTTGGGGGATGTGGGGCGCCAAGGTCAGTTTCGGGACTTCCGGGAGCAGGTCTCGCGTCCCGGGAATCTGGAGGGGGTGTCGGGGAATTTTGTGCGCTGGGGGCCACATCCTCCCAGGAGTTCTGAGATGGGAGGTCTGAGTCCATGCAGCGGGGAGAGAGGCGAGCAGATCCCTGGGGGGTGGAGGATGGGGGTGGGGGGATGAGAGGGTGAAATTCACCAGAGGGATCCTCCCAAAGGCTGAGGGAGCAGCTGTCCGCAGCCCACCCCACCCCCACCCCCTCCGTGCCTCCGCTCCTGCCATCTGAGTTCAGCTCTGGTTTCTGGCTTTGAGTGAATGTTCCTCCTTCCCCCACATTGTTGCTAGTTTTTTTTTTTTTTTCTTTAATCAATGCGTGATGGGTTGCCTTCCTGGGGTGAAGGGTGGGAGGCTGGGAGACCCTCCTGTGGCTTAAAGGCCAGCCCGACGACCCCCTCGAGGTCCCCACCCCCTCCCCAGAGTGCCCCTTCCCTCAAATGCATGGCATGCAACCCTTGGCGGCTTATTGCTGAGGTGGAGTTGGGGGGGGTGGCGTCCAGGTTGGGGGAGGCATGCAGAGTAGGGGGAAGGTGCCCCAAAATGTAACTGGCATAATTTGGACGTATTTACACAAGTGGATGGCAGGGGGGTGTCCTATGGCTCATGGAGACCTGAGAAGGCTTTATTTTTTGGGGAGGGTGCGGAGAATTAGGGGGAGGATGGGCTTTGGCTCCTCCCCCTCCATCCTGGGGGCCCAGGTCGGGGTGAGGGGCCCGGGGGTGTCTGCTGGCGTCGTCGTCTCGGTTGCATATTGTTAATGACTTTTTGATTTTTTTAAAAAAAACCCTTTCCCCCCCCCCCAGCTCCTTTGACCTTCTTCCCTGTCACCCCCGAGTCCCCCCACGGGGGGGAGGGGAGCGCTAGAGGATGGAGGGCAGGGTTGGGGGAGCGCGGCGGGCGGCCCTGGGCGAGCCAGGGGGGGTGGCAAGGGGCGCGAGGCGCAGGGACACCCCGCTGAGGCCCGCGATGCTGCTCAGGCTGCGGGATTTCTCGTAACCTGGGGGGGGGGGGGGAAAAAAGGGGGGGGGAGCATGGAGAAGGGGGGGCAGGGGGGTGGGTCCCACAGACAGAGAGACCCCAAGACAGAGAGCGGCAGGAGAGAAACAGACAGAGGATATGAGATGGAGAAAGAGAGAGACAGGAAAAGGCAAGAGACAGAAAGAGAAGGAGGGAGAGAGCACGAGGTACCCGGAGCGCGAGAGACCGAGACAGCCAGGGAGACAGAGACAGACAGACAGCAAGACACCAAAAGACAGAAGGACAGAAGCAGAGAGATGGACAGAGGCGGACCAAGGAGATGGAGAGAGAGATGAACAAATCAGTCAGTCGGCGTCGAGGAGAAAGGTTCAGACATGGGGAGGGGGGAGAGATTCAGGGTTAGGAGGCAGGGTGGCACCCCCGGGGCCTCCCCCACCCCATCCCCACCATAGCTCACCCCCCACCCCCCTCCCCCCCGTTGGCCCTCTCATCTGAGGCAATAAGGTGGGGGCAGCAAGGCGGATGGTGCCAGCACGGGCATGGGCATGGGGGGGGGGGGGGGTGGGGGGGGTGCCTGGTGGGGGGGGGGGGGGGGGGGGGGCACGCGGGGCCGCGGCGGGAGGGGGTGCGGCCGGCCTCGATGTGGAGGAAGGAGGAAAGCAGGTGGGGGAGCCTTGAGGTGAGGGGCTGGGTGGATCCGAGTGGGCAGGGCCCATGGGGGCCGGAGGACAGCTCCCAGAGCAGTCTGGGGGGGGGCCAAGGCTCACCTGCAGTTGTCATGGGGCATCTTTAAAGGGTCAAGAAGCCTTCACATGGGGGGCCTTCTGACGGGAAGGTTCTAAACGCGTCTTGAGACCCAAAGGGATCCAAGACTGAGGAGCATGGTGGTCTCTGGAAAGCTTGGCGGGTCTTAAGAGTTCTGCCAGCGTCTGGGGGCACCTGTAGGGTTTTTCTAGGCAGCGCCCAGGGGTCTGTCTGCACAAGGGCGTCTTGACCGTAGGAGAGAGGGCCTGGGGGGGGGGGGGTTGGAAGCCCAGTATCTTGGGGACACCCCCTCCCAGCCATTCCCGATTGCTAACCTGGGGGAAAGGGGCAGGGGGGGACCGAGGGTCTCGCGAGGCCTCAGGCGGTGACAAGAGCTGGGGACAGAAATACACAGAGTCACGGCGGGGGGAGAGGGGTCAGGGGGAACCCCCCAACACAGCCTCACGGTTGGGGGAACGGAGAAACGCCGGGATCTCGTCCTCCTCTCTGGTGTTCTCCGGGGAGGGGGAGCAGTGAAATGGGGGCGGCCGGAGACATCAAATATGGAAGGAGCTTCGGGGGTGGGGGGGGCTGGGGGGGGCGAAGGAAAGGAGGAGGGAGAGGGCTGGGGAGGGAGGATGGAGAAGGGAGGGGTGGGAGGTGCACGGGGGACAGGCCAGGAGGAAAGGGAGGGAGGGGGACAACAGTGGAGGGTGGGTCCCGGAGGAAGAAGGATAGAGAGGAAGGGAGGAGGCGGGAGGGATCCGGGACCTCGGGGCAGAGGATTCAGTCAGCCCCATCAGCTCCAGCCATTATTTGAGTTCAATGAATGGATTTTGGCATCAGAGGCAAGAGAAGCAGAGACCTCCCCCCGACCACGCCTCCCTCCCCTACATTCCCAAATCCTCCCCACTCCCTCTACCCCTCCACCCCCCCACCCCCTCCACCCCCCCACCCCCGATTCCATGGGGGCCCATCCAGACCTGGGGGTGGGGGACAAAGGGTGGTAACAGGGCTGGGTGCAAGCAGGGGGAGGGGTGGGTGGGAGCAGGGAGGGGAGGTGGTAAGGAGATGAGGATGAAGGATGATGGGGGGGGGTTGCAACAAGGAGAGATGGAGGGACAGAACAAGAAGAGCCAGACAGTCCCCTCTGGACCGGGAGATTGGAAGCCTGGGTTCTCATCCCCGTTGGCTCTGTGGCCTGGGGTTTGCTCCCTGAACTTCTGTCCAACAAGGGGGTTTAGACTGAGCCATCCCTGGAGGCTCCCAGTCCCGCTAAGGCAGAGATTCTTTAGGATCTGTATTTCTAAGGAAAATTCCACAGATGTTTGTTGAATGACTAAGAGATGGATCAAATTCCTTCAGGTAGCTTCCCAGCGCTTTTCAGATAAAATCCTGCCTCTTATCATGGCCAAAAACCCCCTCACGATCCTTCCCCCAGACTCTGCCTGGCACCCCTCACCCCTCGGCCAGTCGGCTCAGCCACACTTCCCTCCTTGCTATTCCTTTACCAAACCAAGCTCCTCCCACGTCGGTACCTCAGGACCTTTGCACTTGCTGCCCCTTCTGCCTGGCTGGCCCTTTTTACCTTTTAGGCTTCATGTCACCTCAAAAAGGCCCTCTCAGGCCCCTTTATCTGAAGTGACCAGAGTAATTATCTCATTCTCTTTTTTTACTTATTTTATGGTTCCTCCAATCAGCGGGTGGCACACTTTTCCTGTAAAGGGCCAGATAGTAAATATTCTGGGGTCTGAGGGCCCCATGGTGTCTGTCGCAACTCTTCCGCAGCAGGACAGTGGCTGGGTTCCAATAAAGCTTTATTTATAAAACAGCTGGCCGACAGACTTGGCCCCTGGGCTGTAAGGCCGACCCATGCTCTAGAGTGGCAACTGTGATAGCAGATTCCCACTGTGTGTCCCGCCAAACGGCCAGTGCCTGGGACCGTGCCCTCAGTAATTAGCTGCAGGACGAAGGAATGAGCCAATGAAGGAATGAAGGAATGGAGCGAGGTTGTTGTGGGGATTACATACGAGAAGCTCTGTTAAACTCCTGGCATGTGGTAAGCGCTTGGTGTGTTTGCTGAACGACTCATCTATGAACCATCTCCTCACTCGGCCCCCCTCACCGCCCCCTGGCCAGTCCCCAGCCCTGTGCCTCCTGACCCCTGACCCCTGACCCTCTCTGCCTCGTCCCTTCCTCTCCATCCTCGCGGCCCTGACCCAGGCCTCGGCTTCTCCCCCTGGACCCTCGCCCCAGCCTCCTGACCACCAGTCTCCCCACTCTAGTCCATCCCCACCAGGCCCCAGAGCTGACCCGCTGTCCCCAGGTCCCCGCACAAGGTCCCCTCAGCCCGGCCTGCCTTCCTGCCTCCCGCCCATCGACCAGTCCCAGGCTCCCTGGCTTTGCCTGTGCCGCTCGCTCTGGTCACTGCTGTCTAAAGAGGTCACTTCCTCACTCCAGGTTGGGATGACTCTGGCATCGGCTCCCTCAGGAAGCCTTTGCTGTCGCCTCCCTCCTACCCCGGCAGTCGTGTGTGTTCCTCCCCCTGCGTGTCCCTGTGCCGCCTCCATTTCGGCATATGTCGCCTCAGAGAGCGACTTTCTAGGTCTCTCTGCCTCTCCCTCCAAACTGGGAGCTCCGGGGAGGGTCGATTTTGTTCACTGTTGAACCCCGTGCCTAACACCATGCTGGGGACACGGGGGCCCGTTCACAAGGGACTGGCTGGGTGGCTGGGTCTTTCTCATCCTGTCCTACACCCAGGAGGGTGTCCTGGGCGTGCACCCCGTTTTCTTGATCGGATGAAAAAGACCCGGGGTGAGGGGAGGCAGGGAGAGAGATGCGGATGGGGGTGAGGATGGGGTCGGTCGTGAGGGCGGGGAGGGGGGGGGTCAGGCACGTGGTTAGTTCGAGTGGGTTAGTGAGGGGCAGGGCAAGTCCTGGGCAGGAGGTGTGGGGTCAGTGTCTGGGCTGGGGGTTAAGTGGATGGAGCCGTTCACGGTGAGGGGGCAGGAGTCTCGGTCAGTGGGGGCTGCATGTTCTTGAGGAGTTAGTCGGGAGGGGGGGGGTCAGAGGGTGGGGGCTACTTACCCCGGGGGTAGGGGGTTCGTCCACTAGGGGGATATCCAGGCCGCAGCGTTGGCGTTGAGGTCGGGCAAGAAGCTTGGGGGGCCTGGCTTACGCCAGTCTGGGGGGGGGCAGTGGGGTAGCACCGGTGGCTGGGGGTAGGGGAAGAGGCCAGAGGGTCCGGGGTGGGGTGGGGGGAAATGGAGATGGAATAAAGACAGGTGAAGGGTCAGTGGTGAGGAAACTTGGAGCAGGGGGTCTGGGAAGGGAATTTGGGGCCAGGGGATGGGGGAAGGGAAGTCCAGCACCTCCTCCCCCATCCCCCTCTCTCCCCCTCCCCTGGGGGAGGGGGACAGAGGGAGGGTCCCAGGGTGGGGGGCCAGTGGAGGGCACCTCACCTTTCCGGATGGAGCCATCAGGGGAAGGGGCATAGTCAGTGAGGAGGAAGCAGGCTCGGTCCCGGCTGTAGCGGCCCCGGCTCCCGGGGGTGATGGGGCTCTTGTCTTCTGGGGACATGGCGGGCTGGTCGATGGCCGGACAGTCCTCGTGGGCAAGCGCGGCTGCTGCTGGGTCCCCGTTGGGGCGGGGATCTGCGTCCCCAGGGTCAGACAGAGACACAAAGGAGAGAGTGAGGTGTGGGAACTCACAGCTAGGGCGAGATCAGGAAGGAAAGGGCGTGGGGGGCCCGGGTGCTGGACACAGGTGACAGAAGGGCAGGGCGTGGGGAGGGGGTAACGGGAGAGAGGCTCAGCTGGAGCAGGGTAGGGGGCATGGTGGGTGAGTTGTGGGGCTGGTCACTGGTGGTGGGTGTTGACCGCTGGGAAGGACAAAAGGGAAGGGTGGTCTGGCGGTGATGGATGGAGGTGGGTCTGGGGGAGCATTGCCTTAGGAAGCGGTGGTCGGGCTGGGCGTGGGGCGCTAGGAAGGGCAGGACTGGGGTAGGGTGTTGGGTTGGTTGGCGTAGGTTTGGAGAGATGGCTAGAGGGATGCAGCGGGCTGGGAGGTGGTTGTTTAGGGAGGGGTGTTGGGTGCTGGAAAGGGCACAGTGGGGAGGGGTTGGGAAGGTGACAGATGAGGGAGGGGGGAGGTGGGGGTCCCCCAGGCTCTGACTCGAGCTATTTTTAATTGGTGTGAAACTGGGTCAGTGGCTGAGGGAGCAAGATGGGGGCCAGGAGGCCCAGCTCCCTTTCTTGACCTACTTAAGTCATGGGGGTGGGGCCCCCCACCCTCTCCCTCCTCCAGGACTGACACCCCAATCACAGCAGCTGAGGCACAGACCCCCCGGGGGCACAGACAGGCCCAGTCAACTGCCTTCTCCCCTCATCTCCTTCACTGCACCTCTTCCTCTTGGTGACACCTCTCAGGCCCCTCTCTGCCTCCTCCCTGCAGAACCAGAGACCGGGCCCTGGGTCCCAAGTCACCTTCCTCTCACGTGGCGGCTCTGCCCTCTGGGCCACTCTCCAGCTCCTGGTTTTTAAGTCTTGTCTCTTCTCTCCGTCTCGCTGCTATTAGAACCTGAACTCTCTGCCGCCAACCCCCCACCCCGCCCTCCATCTCTGTCCTCTCTCCCTCTCTTCTCAGTGACAATCTCTTGGTCTCAGACTCTGTCACCTTTAGACTCTCTTTTCCTGAGATGCTGCACCTGCCTCTTGGCCTGTGTGTCTGGCCAGCCCATGGCTCACACGGGCGAGCCTCTCTCCCGGTGTGTATGTCTCCGGATGGCTCATTCCTCTGCCTCCCTGGTCCCCCCGAACACCTTGGCTACACCTGTCTCTTCCAAAACCTGTCTCTTTCACACAAAATCTCTGTCACTATTTCTGTGCCTCTTCTTTGTCTTCCTTGACGGCTGTTTACTTTTCTTTCCTCTCAGTTGCTGACCATCCCGTCTCTCTTAAGCCTCAGCAACAAACTCTTTCCTCCCCTCCCTCCACCGGCCAAACCTCCCCACCTCCTCCCATGAGTCTCTGCCTGGCACAACCCCAGCCCCCCGCCGCCCCTCGCGCCCCCTCCTCACCTGCCCGGTTGATCTCAATCACTTCCTCCTGAGCCAACGGGCAAGGCTCCCCAGGGGCCGGCAGAGGAGGCAGCCCCATGATCCCCAGCCCACCCGCTCCCCCCCTGAGCAGCCCGGGGTGCGTGTGGGGCCCCGGCGGGTAGGCCCCGGCCACAGTCACCCCCATGGAGGGCGGTGTGATGGGTGGCGGGGGGCTGATGCCGCCGCTGCCGTGGTGAGGGTGGGGCGGGGGCGGTGGGGGTGGGTCGGGCTTGCAGTAGTTCGGCGAGCCGGGCTGCGGGGGCCGGGGAATGTGTTTGTTCTTCTTCTTAGGCAGCTTCTGCTTGGCCATGGCCAGCGAATAGTACATGCCAAAGTTGTTGACAATGACGGGCACGGGCATGGCGATGGTCAGCACCCCCGCCAGGGCACACAGCGCCCCCACCAGCATCCCCGACCACGTCTTGGGGTACATGTCTCCATAGCCGAGGGTCGTCATGGTGACCACGGCCCACCAGAAGCCGATGGGGATGTTCTTGAAGTAGGTATGGTTGGAGCCCAGGATGTCATCGGGGTCGGCGCCAATGCGCTCGGCATAGTAGATCATGGTGGCGAAGATGAGCACCCCCAGCGCCAGGAAGATGATGAGCAGCAGGAACTCATTGGTGCTGGCGCGGAGCGTGTGGCCCAGCACGCGCAGCCCCACAAAGTGGCGCGTGAGCTTGAAGATGCGCAGGATTCGGACGAAGCGGACCACCCGCAGGAAGCCCAGCACGTCTTTGGCGGCCTTGGAGCTGAGGCCCGAGAGGCCCACCTCGAGATAAAAGGGCAGGATGGCAACGCAGTCGATGATGTTGAGGCTGCTCTTGAGAAATTCCACCTTGTCCGGACAGAAGGTGATGCGCATGAGGAACTCGAAGGTGAACCAGACCACGCACACGCCCTCCACGTAGGTCAGGAAGGGCTCCGTCTCCACCTCCACGTTGGTGATGTTCTCCGGCGGAGCCCCCGGGATCGGGGAGGCCTGTGTCACCGTCTTGTTGCTGATATGGATGAAGCCCTCGTGGGTCTCCAGGCAGAAGGTGGTGATGGAGATTAGGATGAATAAGAGTGAGGCGAAGGCCACGTACTGTGGGGCAGGGCGGGAGAGAGGGCAAAAGGTGACCCAGGCATCTGGTCCACTAGCCGTCTCCAAAAGACCCTCCTAGGGGCCACTCTCCCAGCCCAAAAATCCCAGGGAATCTCAGCATCCCAATTCCATGCCTTCATCACTTCCTGCATCTTATTTCCCATCTAAAACTCGCGATAGGAGAGGGAAAGGACCAGAGGCTGCTCTCCCCCAGCTCGAGAGAGGAGCTGGCCCCAGCAGTGGTAGCAGATGGCCAACTGCTCTCCTGGAAACTGCAATTTCTGGCCCACAGTTGCTGTCTCTTACACCGCCTCCCCCTCACCCTCCTGTTCCCTGTGTCCTGTCTCAGGGCTCTCTGGCCAGGTCCAAGGGTTCTGCCACGGGGATGTGGGCTGGGGATGGGGTTGGGGAGACTAAGATCACACCCCCTCTGTGTCTCAGGGGCTTTGGAGCTGAGGGAGGGGGAAGGGAAGGTGGGCAGGGAGGCAGAATCCTGAGGCGGTGAAGAGTAAGAAAGGCTGGGTTTGGATCCGGCTTTCCCCCTGCCTAACTTGGGCCAGGAGATGAAGTTTTCTGAACCTCAAGTTTTTTACAGGGTTATTGGGAGGATTAAATTATATTAGTATACAAAGGGTCTGGCTCCAAAAACAGTGCTTGGCTCAGTGTCAGGAACTTAGTAAGAAGGTGCGAGCTCTTATTAGGATATGGGGGCCTCTTAGTGGGGGGCAAGGTCAAGGGGCCAAGGTTTAAGGACCTTGGTACCTATGTCCGGGCCTCAGAAAAGGGAGAAGGCTGGGTGAGGCCCTCACCCTGAGAGCACAGGGCAGGAAAGTGGAACCGCAGAGGGCCCGAGGGGTGCTAAAGCCCGGGAGGAGCAAGGAAGTGAGGAGTCCAGACTGACTCCCTAGGAAAGCCTATGGAGATAAGGGGACGTGGGGTTTATGGCTCTTCGGGAGGAAGTGGGGGCCGGGAACCTGGGTGTTGGGGGAGAGGGCAGGGCTAGCGCCAAAGAAAGGTGAGGGGGCTTGTCGGAGGTGCAGAGCATTGGGGGTGGGAGGGTGCCTAAGTCATTTCAGGTTGGGGACCCATCAGAGTCCTGCTACACAATGGTGAGGCTTTGAGGAAAGCCTTGAGGAGGAGAGGGGGCGGGGTCAAGATCTTGGAGAAGGAAGGGGAGGGGTCAGGCCCCTAGAGATGATAGTGGGCTTTCCCAAATAGAGGGGAGGAGGAAGAAGTGAGCTTAGTTCTTAGAGAGGGAAAGGGATGGGTGTCCCGTAAAAAGCAGGCTTTATCAGATGGGGAGAGGAGGAGGGAGGGCCTGGGGCGCAGAGAAGAGAGGGGGCTAGGGTCAGGTTGCAGAGAGGACCCTAGGCCTTGGGGGCGGGCTGAGGGTCAGCGCTGGCCCTCTCCGCCCCGCCCCCCCCCCCCCCCCCCCGGGGTTCTCCCGCAGTGGTTAAGGGGCCAAAGGCCGCCACAGGGCGCATGCCCGGTGCTCCCCCGCCCGCTCGGAGCAGGGCGCGCGGCGCGGGCTGCGGCACCGCAGTGGGGGCGGGCCGGCCGGGCCGGGGGGCGGGGCGCGGCGGCCAGCACCGCGGACAGCTCCCCCGCCGCAGTGCGCAGCCGCAGCGGCCGGGCGCCGTCTTAACCCCTTCCCGGCCGGAGCCGAGCCGGCAGCGCGCAGCCGCGGCTCCACCGCCCGGAGGCCGCGGGCCAGCAGCTCCATTAACTCCTTCCCTCCCAGGGCACGGGAGGGGAGGTGGGCACCCGCCGCAGTGCGCAGCTGTAGAGGCTGGACGGCGTCGGGACTGGTTTAACCCCTCGCCCAGAGATGTTCAAAAGCAGGAGGGGTAGGAGGGCACGGAGTCCCTGTAAGAAGGAAAGGAGAGATTATGGGGAGGGGACCGAGGGGAAGGCGAGGCCGGACCCTCCACGTTGCAGTGGCCTCAGCTCCCAACTCTCTCAAGCTAAGTTGGAGGCTGGAAAGTGCTTGGCCCGCCGTGGACACTCAGAAAACATTTGTAGAGTAAACGAGTGAATCCCGTAGCTGTCCCGGACCCCTAGCCTCACCTCAGCACCCTTCAATGGGGTCACAAGAAGGAAGGGCGCCCCAGGCCATGGGGAGGAGGGCCACTCAGAGGCCGGAGGGGGCATCTAGGGCCATGTCCCTTCCGCGCCTCCTCTACCCCACCTCCCCCCGCCCAACCCCAAATCTCGCCAACTCAGCTCTTCCCGAGGACCAAACTTTATGCGGTGCCTCCGGGCCCCCCTCCCCCCGGCTCCCTCCCCCGGCGCGAATGCGGCACTGCGGCTCCGCGTCCTTCCCGGCCCAGGACACGGCACGGTGGGGGGGGAGGGGGCCGGCCCGGCTCCTCCGGGAGTTAGGTCCCCAGGAGGCTAGGAGGGGGCCTGGCGTCTCTGCCCTTTCCCCGTCTTTCTAATTCCCCCCCCCCCCCCCCCCCCCCGCCCCGTTCTGAACTGTCCTCCTCTCTTCCAAAACAGGGAGGAAGTTAGGAGGAGGAAGAGGTTCGAGGGAGAGCCAGGGGGAGGGTGGCCATAGAGCCCGGCAAGTTACAGATGTTTGGGGAAAGTTTTGGGGGGGGGGGTGGATGAAGGGAGCTTTGGGGAAAATTTCGAGGGAGATAAGGCTGGAGGGAAGTTGAGGCTGGAGCGTGGGCTCTCTGGTTGGGGTGGGGGCTGAGGGGCCCAGTCTTGGACTTTGGACTGGAGGGGGGTGCGGCTTGGGAAAGGGGGAGGCAGCAGGGCTGGGGGGGAGGGAGGAGGGAAGAAGACCAAGGCAGGGTAGAAAGAACTGGGAGCTATTTTGAGAAGTTTTAGGGCTGATACCCTGAGAAGGGTCCCAAGGATTGAGGTCAGGCAAAGTTGTGGAGCAGAAGAGAAAGTCATTGACTGACCAGGAGGCTCCGGGGGTAAGGGGGGAGGGACCCCAGAGAGGGAAAGTGGGCTGTGCAGGGTAAACGATGGAAGGGAGAAGCGGGGGGAATCTGTGGATGAGGGAGAAGCAATTCTGGAGGACATATGGGAGGTTCTGGAGAGGAAAGGCATATTATGGGGGCTCAGGACTCTTCTGGAGACATTGAGGAGGAGTGTGAAAGGCTTGGGGGAAGTCTGGAGCTTTATGGGGAAAATCCTTGGGATGAGAGTCGGCGTGGAGGATGCAGGAAGGGCTGTGAACACAGAGAGGGGCTGGAGGGTCCCAGGAGGGAAGATGCCCGGAGACTCAGGGTCACAGTGAGGGGGGAGCTGGAACTGTCCCAGCCAGAGCAAGTGGTCTGGAGGTTCGAGGCAGTTCAGGAGACTCTGAGAGTGGGGTGGGGCGTCTTCGGAGACTTTGGGGGCAGAACAAGCAGGGGAGTTCAAAAATAGCCAGGAGACTCAAGCTTGGATAGAGAGACGGAGGAGGCGGGGAGACGGGCAGAGGGAGAGCCAGGGAGGGTCGGGAGAGCCTGAGAGACTGAGGGCTGGAGACAGGGGCTTCAGAGGGTCTGCAGGGGGCGGGGAAAGGGGGGGCAGCGTTTGCAGGCCTGGAACGCTTTGCGGGTTAGGAAGGGGTGTCTTCTGACTCTGGAGATGCTCCAAGAAACTGAGGGCTGGGGAGAGGATCCGAGGGGTAGCCAGGGGAGGTGAAAAGAGGTTTGGAGGACTCTGAGGGTTGGGGTAAGGTCTTCGGAGGGTCTCAGAGGGGTTCAGGAAAGGCAGGGGCGGGGTTGTTCAGAGGAACCCCGAAATATCACGGTCGGGGAGGAAGTTTCTAAGGGTGTAGGGCGGCTTAGAGAAGTGGGATGGGGTTTGGAGGAGTCTGGGGGATTCTGAATGTTGGAGACACGTCTTCTGAGGATCTGGGCACGGCCGGGAGAGGGGGGCGTGTTCAGAGGCGTGCGGGAGACTCGGGGTTGCGGGAAGAGGCTTCTAAGAGACGGGCAGGCCGAGAAAGAGAGACCAGGAGGGGGTGGGACGGGCTATGGGGTTCTGAGGCTTGAGATGGGGGCGCCTGGAGAGGGGAAGGGGATGGGGGGGGTGGCTCCGAGAGCGCGCTCACCCTGGCGGCCCGCGACGAGTAGGGGTCCTCGAAGAGCGCCCACACGCGGGGCTGCCAGCGGCGCCACCACGTGCCGCCCGCGCCGCCCGCGCCCCCTGGCGGCCCCCCGGCGCCGCCGCCCGCGTCCTGGAAGCAGAGGCGCTTGAGCTCGCCGCCCGCGCCGTCCAGGCCGCCGCCGCCCGCGCCCGCCTCGTCGTCCAGGCCCGCGTCGTGGGCGCCCGCGGCGTTGGCGGCGTTGGCGGCGCCGGCGGGGTCGGGCGCCTCGAAGGAGTCGAGCGCCTCCTCGGCGTCGCGGTGCTGCCGGTAGGTCATCCAGCAGCAGGCCTCCACGTCGGTCTCGTCGATGCCCCAGAAGCCGAGCTCCTCCTCGAAGAGCGGCCCGCACACGTCGGCCGGGCAGTGCAGCTTGCCGGTGCGGTAGTAGTTGAGCACGTAGGCGAAGACGCCCGGGTGCCGGTCGAAGAAGAACTCGTCGGCGCCCGGGTCGTAGTCGAAGCGCGCCGCCGCCTCGGGCTCCGTCAGGCCGGCCAGCCGCGTCCCCGGCAGGGTGCGCAGCGTCGAGCGGTACGTCTCATGGCGCACGCCGCCCACGTTGATCACGATCTTGCCGCTGTCGCCACCGCCGCCGCCGTGCCGCCCCATGGCCGCCGCCGGCAGCCCGGGGCATGGCTCGGCGCGCCGGCCCCCGGGCCCGCGGGGTGCCGGGGGGCCCGCCGGGGACGCGGCGGGGCCGGGCTGCGCAGGCTGCTGCTGCTGCTGCTGCTGCAGCGGCGGCGGTGGCGGCGGCGGGGACAGCGGCGGCGGGGACTCGGGCGGCTGCGGCGGAGGCGCCGGCTGCTGCTTGCTGGCCCCCTGGCGCCCGCGGAAGGACGAGACGCAGACTGAGCTCAGCATTGGACGGGGGGCGGGGCTGGAGGGGCGGGGCGTCTGGGGGGCGGGGCCGCAGGGGGAGAGACAGACGTGATTGGGTGGGAGGAGGCGATGGATTGAGGGGGCGGGGCCGCGGTGGGGGAGGACCCAAGCTGATTGGGCTGCGGGGAGGCGGGGCGGGGCTGAAGCCGGGAGAAGGGCGGGGACTCTAAGGCAGCCTAGCTGGACGGGGCGGGGCCGCAGATGAAACGGACCGATTGGATCTTTGCGAGAGCAGGAGCGGGGCGGGAAAAGGTGTTAAAGGAGGCGGGATGGGCCGCTAACGTTGGCTGGCTTGGCAGCACAAGGAGAACAGAGGAGGCGGGGCTGGATGTAAGAAAGAGATCTGATTGAACTGAACAAAAAGGGGGGGCGAGGCAGAGGAAGGGGACAAGTCTACGCTATTTACAGAGGCCTGAGTGGCTGTGACAGAGGGATGGGCGGGGCCACAAGGGGGGGAGGCCGCCCTGATTGGCCAGAGAAGGATCGCGGGCCCGGACCTAAAGAGCCCGCACACAGGCCCTGCTGGGGAGGGGCAGATGGAGACGGTCGGGTTGGGCTCCTAACATTGCTTGGAAGAGGCAGGAGGATCTTAAGAAAAAGCGGGGTCGGAAAAAGTAGAAACAGACCTGATTGGGCTGGGAGAGTGAAGGGGCGGGACCGAACGAGGGCGGGAACTGGAAAGGGAGCGTGGAGAGCACTTCCACGCGAAGTGGCCCTAGGCTGGCCTGAAAGGGGACAGGGCAAGGGGAACAAGGACTGAGACCCAGTGAGAAGGGGCGGAGATGAGCGAGGCCTGGAAACCTGACAGCGTCTGGATAGGACTGAGGGAGGGGGCGAGGTAAAGGGGCGGGGCGGGGCTGCAAACTAGGTCAGCTTAGACGGGGAGTGTCAGGTTGAAAGGCGCCGGACTGAGGATGGGGGGTGGGGTCTACGAATGGTAGAAAATGTTTTGAACGGGCTGTGGGAAGGCGAGACGGGGCTTTAAGGGGCTTGAAAGTAACCAGGCCAGGCGGGGGCGGGGCAGGGCTAAGAGAGGGTAGAGGAATGGGAGACGGGGCCGCTAAGAGAAAGGTGAGACCTGTAAAGAGTACAACGCTACCAGCCTGGGAGTCTTGGGGGCCAGAGGACCTGGGAGAGAGCCCTAAGTGTCAGCGGGGTCTTGGAGGGCGGGGCGAGAACTTCCAACTGGTGAGGGAAACAGCAGACTACAGACAGGAGGACCAAGGGATGGAGGGAACCCGAACACAGGCGGAGGGGAGACGCCAAAGCGCCTGGAGTCACAGTGTAGGCTGAGACAGTAGGCGGGGCCAATGGGAAATGGGGCGGGGCTAGGTGTCAGAGAATTCTGGTGGGAGGGGACAGATGGAGGGTTGGGGCGGAGCTAATAGAGGGGCGGGGCCAGAGCTAGGCGGACCACCCCGGAGCGGGCCCGGCCCCGCCCCCTGGGCCGGCCTTGACACCGGCGGCAGGGCGCAGGCGCAGGGGCTGGGGCGGGGCCAGCGGCTGCGGCGGGGGCTGCGGCGGGAGGAGGCGGTGCCTGTGGGAGCGGAGGGGGCGGGTCAGGGGCTGCGGGCGGCCGCGCGGCACCGGCCCTGACCCGCCGCCTCCCTCTGCAGGTGCCGCGGCTGGTTCGTATCCCTCCCACCCACCCCCGCTCCCGTCTCTGTGTCTCTTGGTGTCCCTTTGTCTCCCCTTTCTCTGAGCATTTGTTCCCCCGTCTCTGCCCTCATCCCTCGGAGAATCTGGTCCCTCTTTTCTAAGTCTCCGGGCTCCTTCTGGGGCTCTGTCCCATTGTTCTCTGAATCTGTCCCCTTCTGAGTCTTTGCCCCTCTTCTCTTTAAGCCTCAGTCTCCTCTCCCCCGACCGTGGCTCAGTTCCCCACCCCCAGTATCCTTCTCCTGGTCTCTGACTTTTTTCTCAGGGGTTTGCCTCTCTCCCTGGGTCTCTGTCCCCTTCCCTCTCTGGGTCCCTGTCCCCCTCTCTCTGGGTCTCTGTCCTACTCTCTCTGGGTCTCTGCTCCCCTCTCCCTGGGTCT
>NC_060279.1:88628094-88628320 GCF_021613505.1 Equus quagga | reverse complement strand
GTCCTACTCTCTCTGGGTCTCTGCTCCCCTCTCCCTGGGTCTCTGTCGCCCTCTCCCTGGGTCTCTGTCTCCCTCTCTCTGGGTATCTGTCCTCCTCTCTCTGGGTCTCTGTCCCCCCCTCTCTGGGTCTCTGTTCCCCTCTCCCTGGGTCTCTGTCCCCCTCTCTCTGAGTCTCTGTCCCCCCTTCTCTGTGGGTCTCTGTCCCCCTCTCCCTGGGTCTCTCTGT